>NW_007729274.1:0-23617 GCF_000696425.1 Galeopterus variegatus | reverse complement strand
CGACCCGGGCGGTCCCGAGGCCGCTCCGGCCCCTGCCCCCAACCGCGCTGTCCGCCCTGCGCCGGCCGCCTTCCTCCCGGGCGGCGCCGGCGCCTTGGGCCCAGGTGATCCCGCTTCCTGCCCACGGGGCGCTGTCCCGGGATCAGGCCCGCTCCGGGGAAGGAGGCCGAGGGGTTCCGGACTGGCCCAGACCCTGAATACTCTAGCTCGGGGAAATGGACCCCATTAAGCCTTTTGAGAAGCCAAAAGGGGGCTCGAAGTGGTAGGGGGAATCTGAGGGGCCGCATAATTACGCACGGGGCTTAGGATGGGTTGATAGGTCACAAGAAATGTGCCCAAAGGCCTTTCCTATAGGCATCCTTTTCTGACCAACCACTGCATTTTCAATGGCAACTTGTTGCTTGGATTCTAGTCAGAACCAAGTTTTTGTATTTGAGGGGAAATTGAAACCAAGCTCTTCCCACCCACTCACAAGCTACTATCACGGTACATCTGCTCATTTCAAGAAAACTACCCGTTCAGGGCTTCATGGATTTCATGGGTGTCTCATGTATAGCCCAATGGTACTGTGTGATTTAGCCATGGGGATTGACAGAGGTCAGTCTTATGCATCATTACCTGTAAATGATGCTACCTTTTTAAGCTTTTGAGATAACTCAGCAGTTTCCCAAGGTTTTGAGACTGTGAAAACCTTGTTTTTCTTTACATTGTTTCATGCCCTGAAATCTCAACCCTTAGTGAGATGTTGAGATGGTACCCCCAGGTGATAAAACAAGTACACATATAGCTGCCTTAACACTTAAACTCTGTCTCTTCTATTCAAAACAGTTTTCTGTGGAACCTAGAATCTAGGTCTTAGATTGAAACTTATCACTGATTCTAAGGAACTCTGATATCTGGAAAAATCCATATTCAGACACCAGTTAGTCATTTGAGAAATCACAGTCTCTGTCCCTAGAGATATTCAGCTAAAGATTGGGGATATGACATAGCAACTATCTCCAATGGGGTCCATCAACTGATGGCTTAAATCTGAGATTCTTTCAATATTTGTAGAAAAGGAACAGGCTGAAGATTACACTGAGAGAAATCATTGGTCCTTTCACAAAATAATGTTCAACATCCTACCCAATTCAAATCATACATTTTTATTCAAAATCTACAATGGAGCAGGCACTGGAAAAGCTGCTAATGCTATAGAGACTAACAAAGCTTAATCTCACCCTTAAGAAATTCATAAGGCAGTGAGAAAGAGATGCAAAACAACTTCTAGATGATCTACACTAATCTACAAATAGTGCCATAGAAGCAGAGGAAAGAGCTGTTATTCAGGGTGAGAGATGCCTGAAAAAAGAGGTGGCAAGGAAGCATAATCTTGATTTTACAAGGCAAAGAACAGAAGAGCATTCAAGGCATCAGCAAAGGCACAGAGACATTAAAGAACATGGCAAAGTCATGTTCAAGAAACTGCGCGTTATAGTCTGATGTGGTTAGGAGCAAGGAACATGTTGGGATCAGAGTCAAAGCATAGGACTGGAAAAGTAGGTTTGGGCCAGGACTTGAAGGGTTTTATATGCCACGCCTGAGCATTCAGACTTTATCTCATGGTTAATTGGAAACCAAAATAGGTTTTTAAACAAATGAGCAATATGCTCAGATGTGTGTAAAGAAAGAAATCTGGTGGTGGTGGGGAGGGTGATTTGGAGGAGAGAGATTCTGGAGATAGAGAAACTAGTTAGAAGTCTATTCTACTAGTGCATTTGGGAGATATCAGAAGTCTTAAACTGTGGAAAGGAAAGAGGCATAGGTAACCTTGCAGTGTTCAGTGGAAGGAGAGGATGGAACATGGTGTCATTAACTAGGACAGGGAATACAGAAAAATAGGCCTATTTGGGAATATGCAAGTGTGCAGATCTGAATTCAATTTGGGACACAGCAAATTTGGGGTACCCACAGGACACTCAGGAAGAGAAGTCCAGGAGGCAGATAAAAAGATGCCTAGATATTAGGTAAGACACATAGATTAGAGTTGGAACCGTGAAAACCAACACGAATGCAGAGGGAAAGAAGATAGTAAGAAAGAAATGAGGACCAAGGGGAGAAACCTGGGCTGCAGCATGCAGTTGCACAGGGTGTTCATGGCACCAGAGCACCAGACTGAGTGTGGTGAGTAGAGGCTGAAATTTAGTCCAGGTTCTGCTTGCTAAACCACACACCCTGGCTCAGGGCTGTGACCAATCAGAATATGATGTACCTTTTACTACTTCTTACAAGGATGCCACATGGGAGTAGCATTAGCTCTGGAAACAGTACCATTTAAAGCCTGGGTGAAGACAGAGGAGCCAGAAGAAAAAGGAGTAGTCAGAGAAGTAAGAGAAGACCTGGGGAATTATATCCCAGAATCTCAGGAAAGCAAGGAGAAGATGGTGAATGGGACTAACAGCTGCAGAAAAGTCATGTAAGATTGGGTTTGGCAACTGGGTCAGAGGCAACCTTAGAGAGGGAAGTTTCAGTGGAAGTGTGGAGTGGGCAGAAGCCACAATGCAGTAAGTTGAGAGGGAGGTAAATATTAGGGAAGCTCTTTTGGGAAAAAAGGAAAAATTTATGTCTATTGGAGGATGAGAGAAAGGAACCAGTACAGATGAGAGATTAAATATATGTCAGAGAGGGTCCAATTGCTAGAATAAGAGCTCAGGAAAAGATGAGATGGAATCACTGGAGAGTGAGAAGGTGGAGGTGACCAGTTTTACAACTACTGCCATGCTTTTCATGCCAGTGATTATATTTCCCCACCCCATTCCCAGAGATTTCTATCATCATCTCTTTACCAGGCATCCTGCTCTACCCTCATTGTCAGGGTGGCACCCTTAGTACCAGCTTTCCACCCAGCAATTCACATGCATACGTTCAGCCCCCATGTGTGCATGGAGACGAGGTGCAGAATAAAACTGGTTTCTTAGTGGGTCCACCCGAAATGACCCAGCTAGGAAGACATTTCTCCATGAATTGAATTCTTAGGACCTACCCCTCTAACTCCAGCCAGAAGAGGTGTAGGGTCCAATGACACCTGGTGGGACAGAGCAACCAGAAACAGAATTCTAGTGTGAAATCCATTATATTAGAAAAGAAAATCTATATAAATCCTGTGAAGTGGCAGCATCTGCCATTTGAGATACGCCTTCTGCCTATTGCTTCCATGGGGCTCCACCCAGTTAAAGCAAACAGGGCCAGTCTTAAGGCAAATTCTCCATCCTGTGGCTCCAGTCTTTGATATGTGTTGGTCAACTGCTTCTACTTTGATGGAAAAAAACCCAGATTTTTATATTGGATGGAAATCTGAACTAGAATCTAGCACAAACATTCTGCAGTTCTATGAAACTCACTCCCATGTAAGTGTTGCCCCAATGGACTCTGAGATTTGCTTTGGTCAGAAAGCCTCCTGATATTTCATCAGACCTGATAGTAAACTTTAGAGTTCACAAATTGTTTGCCAAATTCAACTCCTAGATGTTTTGTTTGGCCTACAGGGTAATTCAAAATTTTTGAACCAGTATATAGAATTGGGAAGTTTTGTATAGAAAACTGTAGCTGGCTTTTCTTGAAAATATTGTTGTTTTTCCATGATAGTCATTTCTCCATCAAAAGTGAAAAAAAAAACAAAAAATAGGTCAAAGGGCCCACATGATTTTCTTTGTATGTAGCTTGCTTCATTCATTTACATTTATTGCCTGTGTGTATTTAAGTTTTTCAAACCCTGATTTAGAGTGACGTAGGTGGAGTTTCGGAGGATTACCTCTCCCCTTCTACACTCATCCCCACCCTTACCCCCATAATTCCTGGAATGAGCAAAGCCAGCAGGAGCTGACCTGCTAAGGCTTTGAGATACAGAACCCTGGCACTTTCTGGTTCCAAAAGAACCTATATCCCTTCACTACAATTTTCCTCCAGAATGTGGCAGGCACCCACCTGAATACAGGTGAACTGGCAGCTTTAGGACTTCTACCTCCCCTGCCACTTTAAACTACACGTCGGCTTAAACCAACCCTTGTCTTCCCTCCCTCGGCCCAAAAAACTTTAGATTCAGATTTTAAGTGTTTCAGCATATTTGACATTGGTTGTAAATTATGCTTTAAAAAAATAAATTATCCAGTGTTCTTAAATGATATTGTAATACCCACATATTATTCCTGCCTCTGGATGTGACATTTCTGCCAATCACTGTTCTCCTAAATGCTAGCAATTCACAGAGTATTCCAGGCAGAGGAAGCAGCACGTACAAAGACAGAAGCATGAATGGGTGTGAGTGTGATCAGTAACAATGAGAAAGTCTGGTCAAGTTGTATAAGTATTTGAATTATGCAAATTTCTTTTTTTTTTTTTTTCCTTTTTGTCTTTTTTCGTGTCCGGCAATGGATCGCAACCCTCAGTGTCACGCCCGTACCGGACCGGGACCGGCAACGGGATTGCAACCCTCGGTGTCGCTCCTGCACCTCGCTCAGCCAGTGAGTGGGAACCGGTCTGTATGTGGGATCCAAACCCTCGGCGGGAGCGCCGCCACACTCCCAAGCGGCGCACTGTAGCAGTGCGCCACCGGGCCGGCCCCTGAATTATGCAAATTTCAAGTAGTTCATTATAAACCATTAATAACACCTCACTATATGCACAGAATTGGAAGTAATGTGAAGCTCCCACAATATTTAACATTTGTCAGGAATTGCATAGTTCCAAAGCTGGTGGTAATGATGTGAATTAGAAACTGTTCATGCTATTGCCACAAGGAGGAGCTATTTAAGCTGGAAAAAATAGTATGTTCCTTTCAATAAATTTACATTTATTGCTGTGAGAAAAATAGTCTTGAACTATGGAAGTTTTTAATTTTGTGTAAATGTTTCAGAAATGTATCTCTTTCATAAAATTCAATTTGGTGGCAAGAATGTAGAGTAAATGGTAGGGGAAAGAAGGCATATAGAAGGTGAGAAATGAGGTTGAAAAGGTGGTTTACAGTCAGACCATGAAGTGCTTTGAAGGTCATGCATCCTTTATGCATGGGGATATTACTATATCTGCAAAATCCTCCCGCAGACAGTGAGAAAAATGGGAGAGAATCATCTTCAAATGATATTGCCCATAAAGGCAATAGGTTGGCATATTTCCCCAAAATTTCTTTCTTTCTCTCTCTCTCATTCATTTATTCAACTGCATATTAAATACCTACTGTTTGGAAGCAACTGTACTAAGCACTTGAAATACAAAAATGAATAAGACTTTTAGTCCCTGACCTCGGGGAGCTTCAATCTAGTGGAGAAGATGAAAAATAAAACTAATCATTGATTTTTAATTAATACAGAAAATACTCATTGAGCATTTGTATGTGTCAGGCACTGTGTTTTCTGTTTATTAGACACAGAAATACATAGGAAAACCATATAGACAGGTCCCCACCCTCCTGGTGCTTACATTCTAGTGGGGGAGACAGACAATAAACAAATAAATGCAGTTAATTTCAAATAGTGTTATAAAGAAAATAAAACAGGATGATGAGATAATGACTAGCCAGAGGTAATGGTGTCATAAAAGGCCTCTCTGAGGAGGTGACCATTTGGGCTAAGATTGAATGGCAATAAGGATCTGGCCTTGTGAGGATCAGCGGGAGAACGTTACAAGAGGAGGGAAAAGCAAGTGCAAGGGCCTTAGGATAGAAACAAGCAGCTTTCAGCAAGGTGGGAAAGAACCCAACTTCTTCCCAGCACTATGATCTGCCACCTGTGGTGTTAGTATCCTCCTTGGGTCCATTGTCATTCTTCCTCTTTCAAGTACAGCGAGAAAAAGTCTGGCTTTTTCTCACTCCCTCCATCTCTCTCTGAATTTTATTGTCCAGAATGAGGTCATGTGCCTTATCCTGAACTGATTTTTGGCTCGAGGAATGGGATTACCTTTATATCAATAGGGCCTATCCCTAGCACAATGGTCAACTCCCTAAACTGCATTGCTTCTCCTCGGTGCTGCAGGGGTTGGACGGATGTTGAGAGTCAACCTTAATGTTTACTATGCCATATAAGAAGTTTAGATTTTATACTAAGGGCAATGGCAAGCCATTATAGAGTTTTGAGGAACAAAAAGACATAATTTGATTTATGTTTTTATGGAGAACATTGAAGATATTTGCAACATATTAAATCAGAAAAAAATAATATTATGAAATATAATGAACTCCTAAATATAAATAGAAAAAAGGACAAACAACCCAATAGAAATAGAGACAAAAGACCTAGACAGGCATTTCACAAAAAAGGAAACATGAATGTCAAGTAAACAGTAATGATGGAAATGCAAATTGAAACTGAATTACGATGCCACTTTATACCTAGACAGCCAAAATTTTAAAGGCAGTCATTAAAAAATACTGTTGATGGGCCGGCCCGGTGGCACACTGCTATAGTGCGTCGCTTGGGAAGCGCGGTGGCGCTCCCGCCGAGGGTTCAGATCCCACATACAGACCAGTTCCCGCTCACTGGCTGAGCGAGGCGCGGGAGCAGCGCCGAGAGTTGCGATCCCGTGGCCGGTCCCAGTCCGGTACAGGCGTGACACTGAGGGTTGCAATCCGTTGCCGGTCACGAAAAAAGACAAAAAAAGGAAAAAAAAAAATACTGTTGATGATTCTTATGTATTGCTGGTGGAAGTATAAATTAATATTACTACTTTAGAAAATATTTGTCAGTGTTTTGTAAAGTTGAGGGTGCATATACTCTATAACCTAGCAACTCTATTCTCGGTTGTTTAATCTAGAGCTATTCTGTCCAATATGGTAGTCACTAGCCACTTGTGGCTATTTAAACTTAAATTAATTAAAATTAAAAATTTAGTTTTTTCATTTGTAGTAGTCACATTCCAAGCACTCAATAGCCACATGTGGCTGGAGGCTACTATTTTGGACAGCATAGATATAGAACATTTTCACCATGGCTATAAGTTCTCTTGGACAGCGCTTCCCTAGAGAAGTTCTTGCAGATGCGCACTAGGTGTCATGGTCAAGACTATTTTAGCATTTCTAGTGATTGCATAGAAACTTTAAAAAAAAAAATCCAACAGTTCATCAACATGAATCTGCATGAATTGTGATACATTTATAAAATGGAGTACTACACAGAAGTGAAAATCTATGTGGATGAATTCCAGAAACAATGTTGAGTGCAAAAAGTCATTTTTGAAGAGTTCAGAAATAAGTAAAATTAAATATTGTATTGTTTAGAGATACATACATATATGGTAAAATAATTTCCTTTTAAAAACAAGGGAATGTTAAACACCAAATTCAGGACAGTGTTTACCGTTGGGAAGGAGACACTGTGAGTTTCAAAGGTATTTGGAGTTCTCTATTTCTTAAGCTGCTGTTGGGTGCATACGTGTTTTTTCTATTTGTTATACCTAATTTCAGACATTATCTATATTTTCCTATATATGAAATATTTCTTCTTGCAAAGATCACTGTGACTGCAGTATGAATGATGGACTAAAGAGAGAGTGGAATGTAAGCAGGAGACCTGTTAGGTGACTATCATTTGTCCAGGCAAGAGGTGAACAGTGACGTGGATCAAGAAGGCAGTGGTAAAGCTGAAAAGAAATGGATGAACATAGGATTTGTTTTGGAGGTGGATTATCCTAACCCTAACCCTAACCCTAACTATGGTGATGTGGTAGAGGTTTGCACAGTGTGATGCGGAGCATGGAGGAGGAATAGCTAAGTCAAGCTGGGAGCTTTAGGGAAAGGTTCTTGGAAGAGATAATTCATCTGAGTTTTGCACAATTAGGAGTTTGTCAGGTGATATCGGCTGGGGAAAAGAAATTCTAGTTGGAGGTACTGGCGTTTTCAAAAATCTTAAGGCAGCAGATCTCTGGAAACTGCAGACTTGAGCACAGCTGAAACTAAAGAGAGAGGGCAGGGTCCAGACCTGGAGAGCCAACTGTGTCCCCTGAGGAGCTGAGACCTTGCTCTGAAAGATGCAGGGAAATTGCCTCTATTTTTCTTTCCTTCTGCCAGGGAGAAAGGAGGATCCTTGCAAAAAACAGCAAAGTAAGACACTGATCCTCAGTGACCTGAGGATCTAGCTGTTAGGTGGTCCTGGTTGTGTTGGAGTGAGCAGGACTGAAGCCATGCTGTGACCTAAAGCCACATGGGTTGTAGGAAAATTTTTTTAAAAGATACAGCTTTTTTTGTTTTTTGGTTTTTTTCTTAGCATGCATTTCTCTAGCAAGAGAAATGTCTCTTTCCTATGGCAAGATGACATTGTTTACATGAATGTGGAGTTGTTTTCCAACTCGCCTGAGGCTGCAGACTCGCAGACCCTGGGAAGCCAAGGAAGACATCAATCAAGCTATGCTGACTCCACCCCTCCAGCAGGATCTTGAGGTGACAGCAAGGATGGGAGCAGGGCCCAAACAGAGTCCTGGTGAGATTTTGAACCAGAGCCAAGTGGTTCAAGCTCATTCTCTGAGGAGGGCATTAGTTCTCCTGCTCTGAGTTCTCACAGAGTGACTGCCATCCAAAATAACCATCATGGTGCTTCAAGGATACGAACCCTTGAGCCTCTACACACTTGAGCCTTCCATGGGGCCGCTCAACAGTCTAGGTAGAGAATTATACTCCCACGGACAGGTAGGGACAACTGCTCTGACCCAGCAGGAAGCAGCTATAGGAGGCTGACAGGATGGATCTATGGCCTTCAGCTCCCCAAAAATATTTATGGGAGCAAACTCTCTCAGGGGGGAATTGATGCAGGACAGAGTAGGAACACGGCCCTGGGAGGCTGCTCATAAATATTCTGACTGCATCGGCCAGAGCCTGCAAACTAAGCACGACAGGAGGCGCAGAGGTCAGCCTTTAGGAGTTCACACGTGGGATGGAGAGGATGGAGAAGATCAGGGGCATGTGTGTCTCTCTCTGGCGGAGATGCCTGTGCATTTCCTTGGCGTGTACCTTTGCTTGGTAATAAAGCCCTATTACGTTTCTCTGTCCTCTCTTCCTTTCCTTTTGCCAGTCCATGAAAGATGCTCTCATGGATCAAGAACCTGGATGTGCCACATGGTAACAGTTGGGCTACTCTGAAAATGCTTCTCTTGCACTAATCACTCATAAAATGATCACCCACAATTGCCAAAACCTAAATTTTGTTGAAGTACAAAAAAGTTGGAACGAAGATAAAAGGAAAAGAAGACCAAATGGAAGAGAAAATGACAGAGATGAAACAGGAGAAATTGGACTTGAGAGAAAATAATAATTAAGTATTATTGGAGACCATATGTCCTGGTTTCCTTTTAGGAATGCTGTTAGACTGGCTCTGCTTAAAGCTGCAAAACCAGAGCTTTAGCTAATTCTTCTTTTCTTTATGAACTAAATTCTTTACTATCTGAAGCAAATATTTAAGTATAATGATTATGGTGTTATTATCCTCTTTTTAGAGGCTTTGCTTGAGATGTAAATATCTCAAAAATAAACTTAACATGCTTTAATTTTTTATTTTTTTAATTTTTAAAAATGAAATTAAATTGAGTTGGTGACTTGATTTCACCTTTTCCAATACATATCCTTTGTAATATTTTCTCATTCAACTTCCATTTTTGATTCTCACCTTATTTTTCATTCATTTAATATTCTTTTTTCCTTGTTCCAAGAAAAATGATTCATCAGATAGAAGTAAAACTGAACACCTTCACAGTGCAAATGGAAACTAAAGAAAAGATAACATGCATATAACTCCAAAAGTGTATGAGCCAAGGTCAGAGGTTTGGATCCCTATACCAGCCAGCTGCCAAAAAAAGAAAAAAAGAAAAGAATGGAAGGGCATGAAAAGATTGGTCTCACTTTTTAGGACTAGAAAAAAATTTGTTCCCTAAAAGCTTCAATTAAAAAATCTCATCTCATACATTAGTTGAGAAAGGCAGCATGAAGTTAGGGGAAAAGCCAAAGTTTTAAGTCCAATATACCTGGATCTACTATTATAGGCAAATACAGTAATTTAATCTTTGAGTCTCAATTTCCTCTTCTGAAAAGTGGGGTTGGTAATAATACTAGCTATAATAGCTAAAATGTATTGAGTACTACTATGCCACAGGCACTGTTCTAAGTTCTGTACAAGCCTTATCTCATTTAATCTTCACTATAACACTAAATCAGAAGGTAGGTTCTGTTACTATCTCTATTTTACATCTGAGGACATGCAAGAACAGAGATGTAAGGTAACTTGCACATCATCACATAGCTAGTAAAGTGGTAGAATCCAGATATAAACCCAGGTATTCTGATTCCAGAGACTAAGAACTTAAGCTCTAATCTAAGCCTAAGGATCAAAAGATATAATGTAAGTGAAAGCACTTTGAAACTCAAGTACTTCAGACACGCCAGTCTAAACAACAAACCTGCAGATTTATACATTTCTAAGTGTCGTTGCATGTCATTTTTCAATTTGCCACAAAGCAACCATTTGTGGATGGTTTAGGTTTATGTGTGCTTTTACTCTAGGCTTTGACAAATGTAACATAATCATGAAGTTTTTCTTAGGCAGGTATGTTTGCAGTTAAGTTTTCATATTGACCCATTTTAATTTGTCTGATGTAGGTAGAAAATAATGATGACTTCTCAACGTGACAAACAAGGAATCAATGAAAGAAGCCGTAATGTGGAATCATAAAAGCATTATTCCTACATTTAGAGTGATCAAAAATGATTGTAAATTTTAACACACAAATATGAACTTGCTAACAAATCATTAAATATTTTCTTAAAAACCAATATAACGCACATCTCAAATTGGGGCAACGTCTTTCAGACTGGTGATTTCCAAGTGAGCCAAGTTTGTTATTACACATTTTTCTGAAGTATAACTATAAAATCATTTAAGGAATTCAAGGCTATAATTCTTTAGCAGCAAAAAAGTTTATAGCCTCTTTGATGGAATTGTTTAATGATGCCCGTGAGCTGCCTATAAATCTACAAATAACAGCTGGCATGAAAATGACCTATTTGAGGCTGAGAAACTGTTTCAAAAGGAATATACAGTTTGCAAAATGACACAAAAGGAAGTAGTTAGGCCTTTTAAGAGCTGTCCTATTATCATTAATTTTTTAAAATGTCAATCATATAATATTGGCTCACAGGATCTTACAGATTATCTTCTGGTCTAGTCCCTCAGTTTTGAATCTGTGAAGGATTATGTGACTTCCTTGAGCTGAGCAGCTCATTAGTGGCTGAGCTGGGATGAGAGGCCAATTTTTTGAAGCAACTGTTCCTACATCTGGTAGTTTCACATATGTCTGGTAGCTACTTTTCCAGAGCAACATTGCACATATACAGCAGAGTTGCATAACAGACCACAGGAATACAAACACTTCAGCACTGACCATGTTCAAAGGTATAAGTGGAGTTGTGGCTTCCTCAAGGGTTAGGTTCCAAAGTCAAGCAAAACCATACTTTAAATTCCTATACAACCATCCTGTTTTTCACTTTCAGTACAGTATTCAATACACCACTTGAGATATTTGACACTTTATTGTAAAACATGCTTTGTATTAGAAGATTTTGCCCAACCGTAGGCTAATATAAGTGTTCTGAGCATATTTAAGGTTGGCTAGGCTAAGCTATGATGTTTGGTAAGTTAGGTGTATTAAATGAATTTTTGATTTACAATTATTTCCAATTTACGATGGATTTATTGAGATGTAACCTCATCGTAAGTTGAAGAACATCTGTATAGTTAAAATTATCCGTGGAAATTCCTTGGGAAGGCATCTTCAGAGACCCAAATACCTCTTCTTAGTAAGCCCAGAAGAGTCAGCTTTTATCCCAGGATGGGAAGAGATGGCTGTTTCTTTGGTTGAGAACCAAATGAAGTAGTTGGCTTGCATTTAGGGGCCATTTGTAAGAAAAATGCAAATTCTCGAACACTGGACTCATATGAGATACTCACACTTAGAGAGCTATGAGGGGACTAGGTCTGGCCAGGAGAGCCAATTCTTCTCCCTCTCTTATGTCAACTTCAGGGCACATTTTCTTTGACTGGAATGGGAGGCCTCATCACAGGCACTTTAACTCACTCTCTCTCTCCCCCAATCCTTCTTCCCCCATTTTCCCCTTCCTCCCTGTCTCTCCATATCTGCTTTCTATTTGAATTCAAATGTTAAATGTGTCAATGATGGGCATTAAATGAGTCTTTTACATATGTGTATTCCTGGCATATAGGAAGTACCATATAAATGTTAATTCTTAATGTAAAAAGTGATTTAGCCTAGTGGTTAAGGACCCAGGAGCCATACTTCCTTGGTTCAAATCCTGGTTCAGCTACTAACAAGTTGTGTGACCCAGGGCACATGAGTTAAATCCTCTGTGCCTCAGTTATCTCCCCTGTAAAATGGGTGTGATGAAAATAAAACTGTGATTGTTCTGAGGATTAAATAAGTGACGATATATTTAAAGTGCTCAGAACAATACAGGGCAACTACTTATAGGAGTGTAGCTATGGTAATGGGATGCCACTACACTTCAGATAGCTCAGAGAACTCAACTTTGACCATTCTTAACAATACCCAATGGAAACAATTGGTATTTGTGTGTGATAGTTTAATTTCTCATCTCCTATTGCCGTTCTTCCTGTCATACAGCAATCACTCATAAGACAAAAGAACTGAATGACTGCGCTATACAAAACTGAAAACAATTATAGTACTTACTTAGGGCCAAAAGTCAAGGTAATGGAAGGAGTGACCCTTCTTACTAGCTGTGTGACCTTGGACAGACCACTTAACCTTTCTTAGTATCTCCAGTTGCAAATCAGAAATAATGAAAGCACTACCTTGCTCACCAAGTGACTGTGAGGATCAAACAAGATATGTGTAAAAACATTTTATAAACTATAAGGTAACGTGAAAATGTAAGAGGTTGTCATTTCTTTTTTTTTTTTTTTTCCTTTTTGTCTTTTTTTACTGACCGGTAACGGGATCGCAACCCTTGGTGTTGAGCCCGTACCGGGGACCGGCAATGGGATCACAACCCTCGGTGTTGCGCCCGCACCGCACTCAGCCAGTGAGTGGGAACCGGTCTCCACATGGGATCCAAACCCGCAGAGGGAGCGCCGCCACTCTCCCAAGCGGCGCACTCTCCAGTGCGCCACTGGGCCGGCCCTTGTCATTACTAAATATAATATAAACAGAGGCTAATGCTATTGTTGCTATCAAGAGTATCAAAAGAAATAAGGACAAATAATTCATGAGTTTCCACAGCAACACTTTATTGTAGGAATCTGTTGGCAGGAGCAGATCTCCAGCTTTTTCTTTATGTAACATATATAAAATTATCTGAGAACTTAGTTTTTTATGAATTTACAATAGTGTCCTCCATGTTTTCCAGAATTACGTTAAGTGAAAATGATCCATGATATAAATTGTTTGCTACATAACCAACTTGATGTTGCAGATATAGGCCCTTAAGAAAAGATTACCTGAGTGTTAAGAAATTTGTGATTAATGTATAGATTTTGTTCTCTATAGCTGCTGGCCTAAGATTAAGTATAACTTGGATTTTTTAAATAAAATGACACAAATTAATTTGATTCTGTCTTGCACTACTGCTGTTCTGTTTCCTCAAAGATGTGTCGTCAATAGATGTAAGTTTATTCAAAAGGAAAAACATAAGTTCGTTGCAGGTTATTCATTATTTAATATTACTTGGAGACCATGATGGGAAGGTTGTGTTGGGGGACGGATCACAAAGAGGAATCCAAGACCCATGTCAGTGTTGCAGTTTTACAGCTCTTTATTTGGTGTTACAGCTTTTTGTTCAGTGTTACAGCGTATTTTTGCTTGCAAGCAAGGAGAGCAACAGGGAGTGAAGACTCTTAGACCAGTGTCTCTCCAAACAAAGGAAAGAGGCAGTCTTATATAGCCAAAATTCCCACCTAACTTCCTGCTCAAGTTTCCATTCAGGTCCTCTTATGTAAATCAGGGATGCTGTCCTGCTAATTTGTATTGGCTGATTATGGGACACAGTCCATTGGTCAGCTCTGGAGCCTAATTTGCATCCAGACCTTAGGGCGGTGTGAAACTGTTGTTGTCTCCTATTAGCACATGGAAACAGGCAGGTGCAAGAAGCAGGCAAGCTAAGTTGCAGGAGCCAGAGTTTGCTATTAAGACAGTCAAGCATAAAATTTCTAAAATGGTTTCTCGAGCAGAAAAAAAGGAAAGGTTTAACAATTAGAAAATGCTCAGGGTTCCCTGCAACATTTGGAGGTTATTAAGGAACTTGCCCCTGAAAATAAGAATTATTTTTATTAAACTATACAAAATGTCTTGTGAATTCTTATTGTGATGAAAATACCTGCATTAATCAGAATAAGCTAAGTTAGGCTACAGTAACAAATTAACCCTAAAATCAAGTGACATAACACAAGGGTCTATTTCTCAGGAAGCTCTGCTTCACATAGTTATTCAGAGCCCCAGGCTGATAGATGCTCTGACATCTCTCCATAGTAGCCATGTCAGGGGAAGAAAGCACCTAAAGAACATGTACCTGTTCTGCTTTACTTTGCCCAGAAATGTCAACATTAATTATGTCCATGGCCACTTGACTACAATGACACATGGACTACCTAATGGCAAGGGGGCAGAGAAATGTAAAGAGCACAAGGACATTCGGTGAATGAGAAATATTTCTGCCACAATCCCCAGGCACCTGTAGTGGGAAGATGCTCTCAATCACATTCAAGTACTTTTATCCCTGTCCCCTTGCCCCAGGACCATATATTGTGGAGAAAGGAGCATGGATTATGGGGTCAGACTGCCCTGGGTTTGAATCCCAACTTCACCGCATGCTAGTCGTGCAACTTTGAGCAAGTCATTTTGTTCTCTAACCCTCTTTTACCTGTAAAATGGATATTCCAACATCTACCTTACAGGGGTTGTTGCAAGGAGAAGAAATGATCTATGCAAACACTTGGACAAAGAGTAATACTTGGTGATTATTATCATCAGGAGGACAAGCAAATATTTAGGGCAGCAATTCTCAGTTCCAATCCTGCAACACTCCATGACATTGTAAATTATCTAAAGGAGTACTGTAACATTTTCAAAAGGCTCTCAACTAAGATTATGGCAAATTGCCTTTACTTATAAAAATTAATTCTCTGCTGGTCATTAGAAGTAAGACTGACATTGACTTCACTCTAGGCATGTTATAAGAAAGCTGAGGTTTTTCTTTGTTATTCAACAAAGAAAACAGAGATATCCTCTTCCCTACAACAGTCCTCAGGCTTTGGATCACCCTGGGTGTGAATCCCAGCTTAGTCACTCTGTACACATTAGGTAAGTATTTTGAGCCCAAGCGTCCTCATCTTCAAAGTTGGGACAATAATGACTACTTCATAAGGTTGTTTATAGGATCAAATAATGCAAGTAATGTCCTCAGCACAGTATGACTAACTGCCCTCTGACTTTTTACCTTGTGATCATGCCTGAGCTCTGGGAGAGAGGAAGCTGTGAGTGAAAATTATAAGAGCTGTTTCATAAAAATCTCTGTGAGACGATGAAAGCTCAAGTCAACACTGGATTATAGCCCATCTTCCAGAGAATAGCAGAAGACCCAGGATTAAAACAAACAAACAAAAAAACTTTTAAAATTAGAAGAATTACACATAAAAATTCAGATTTCTGACTTCTCTTAGAGAATCAGAGGGTCTGCCCCTGTTGGTAACTATCAGCCCTCTTTTTTTAAAAAATTATTTTTATTGAAGCATAATTGGTTATACATATTTTGGGGGTTCAATATTGACTACCATCACCTGTGTACGATGTATGTTGATCAAATCAATATTATTAGCATTTTCATTGTTACAAATCATACTTATTCTTGATGCTCCTTGTCCAATCTCTCCCCATACCCCTCTCCCTCCCCCCATCCCACCTCTAATAATCCTAGATTTCTTCTCTCCTTCTGAAAGATTAATGATTATTCTGTTGTTTTGTTGCCTGGATGAACTGTCCAGTGCTGAGAGAGGTGTGTTCAGGTCCCCCACTATTATCATAGAGCAGATGCTTCTTCTGTTACTCTGGAGTGAACTTAGTGGAGAGAGACATCCTTTTCTTTTTCTTTGGTATCCACTGGTGACTCTCCTTGTGTCTATGCAGTCGAGTGGCTGGAAGACCACCTGCATGGTGGCTGTGACTACTTTTGTGGCGTCTAGCTGCTTCTGTGGCAGCCATGGCTATTGTGGTGGCTGTATTGGGCCACCTGTGTGGAAGTGGTGTTTTTGGTCTGCTCCTTGCCTGGTTGCAGGCTGGGGTGGTGGCCCTTGGCTCCTGCCTCAGGACCCAGCGCAACCCCTTGGTGGTGTTCTCAGCCCTCTCTTAAACACAAATGCACTCCCTGCCACAGTACCCACTATTCCCTATTGCTTCACATCTAGCCCATTTCACTCACTGATCTTCTTGACAACTGTAAGAATTTGAGTTTATGACCCCTGGCCAATAGGTTCAGCAAAATAATCATAATGGTGGTGATGACAGGGGTAAAGTTGGTGGGGAAAAGTAAACTTTTCTCAGTGACCCCAAAATCCTAACGTTATATCAGGATTTTTAATCCAATGGTTATATTGTTGACCTCTAAAAGACTGCACAGGTTAACCTGCACCAAATTTCTTTGATTTTGTGTGGAATTACATCAACTGGGTAATTGTGTTGTCATAAAAGAGGCTCAGACTGGCACGTAGATATCATTGATAAATGTTTTAAAAATAGGAAAAACAGATAAATATTATTTAATAAATAAAGTTTGCTTGATACATTGGTTCTTTAAAAAGTGGGGCCCAAGAAGGAGAAAAAAGCAATAATAAAAGGTGTCCTCATTGGCAGAAAAATTGAAAAGGAACCACTGGATTTGTCACTTCTCTACTGGTATTTGTAGTCCTGAGAGTCAAAACCAGAAGAATGAATGTTGGAGTTTCAGGTATCTCAGAGTAAGTAGAGAAGACATTCGGGGAAAGGCAGTGGGGACCTCTTTTGAGTCCTGAAATTTCATGTCCTTCCGAGGTAGGCTCATTTCTGATTTTAGTGCTCATAATAGATGTAGTTTTTAATACAGGCTCTGTTTATTCCTGAAGTGTAAGGTGTAATGAAATGAATGGCTCGTTATGATATTGCTATGCTCAATGGCTATTTATGATATTGCTGTGCTAAAACAAGTTAAGTTCCTTGTTTGTGCTAATGTACAAGGCCACTGTATTTTATAAGGGTGAAGAAACTCTTTTCTGTTGACCTGTAATTCTCAAGGATTGTTATATGTCCTAGAATAAAGCTGATTCATAATTCTACTAAGTGGGGCAAAGGTATTACATTTCCATTCTTGCTTACCAACTCCTTTCAGCATTTAACTAAAGCACGTAGGAATCTTTTGAGAATCATAGAGTTTTCAAGCTAACATGTACTTTAAGGATCTCTTAATTCAACTTCCTCATTTTCCAAAGAGGGAAAAGGACTTGCCCCAGGCAACAGAACCAAGACTGGAGCTCAGGTCTCCTAATTTCAAGTCCAATTTGATATGTAAGTTTTTCTGTTTTCTTTTCCACTTTAGACTATCCCAACCTGCCATTGCCTGAAATCTGTTTTTTATTTTTTTTAACAGTCTCCCAGCTTCCCCTTAATTGTCTAAGCTTTCAGGTTTTTCACAATCCTCCTACTTTATCCTTAACAGCATTTTCACAGAGATTCCAGATTCTACTTTGAGAAATCTTGAATGAGGGACGTGATCTGAACATGCTGGGGCCTCCAAGAATACAGAGAGATCTGTAAACAACAGTCTTTAGCAGTCTCTCTCTCTCTCTGCCCATCCCATGCTGGTTTCCAAGGCAGCTAGGAGAGCCTAACAGGTGGCTTGTGTCTGTTCTTTTTAGAAACAAGTTGTTGAGATTTCATACATTCTGCTCATCTCTTCTTTTTGCTCCTATGTCAATAAAGGGTGTTTTACCACCTGACAATAGATCTCTCACGCACTGTGGCACATTCAGTTACTGCAGTGTTAGACGGAAAAAAATACATCTTTTTTTCTAAGGTAGAGGAAGAGCACAGCAGAGACATCAGAGGTGGTTCTGGCCAAGACTCCTTTTCCCACCAGTCCACCCCAGTTGTGTGGGAAAGAGAAGCCTAGACTCTCCCAGGAGAAAACTGAACAAAGAGTGGAGGTGGGGAAAGTCAATAGTAAATTAGGAGAGAGCTGTGATTTAAAGTTGGGATACATGAAGGGGCCGGCCCGTGGCTCACTTGGGAGAGCATGGTGCTGATGACACCAAGGCCATGGGTTCGGATCCCATATAGGGATGGCCGGTTGCTCACTTTGGAGAGCCTGGTGCTGACAACACCAAGTCAAGGATTAAGATCCCCTTACCGGTCATCTTTATTTTTTTTATTTTTTTATTTTTTTTTGTCTTTTTTTTTTTTTCGTGACCGGCAACGGATCGCAACCCTCGGTGTTGCGCCTGCACCTCGCTCAGCCAGTGAGCGGCCAGTCTGTATGTGGGATCCGAACCCTCGGGGGGAGCACCGCCGCGCTCCCAAGCGGCACACTGTAGCAGTGCGCCACCGGGCCGGCCCTACCGGTCATCTTTAAAAAAAAAAAAAAAGTTGAGATACATGAGAAGAGTACAGGCTGACTCACAGTCAATACAGGTAGCTCTATGCAAGTACTATGCAAAAAGAGGCAAAGGAGACTTGTAAAGAACATGCTGGGGGCGGGGGGAACACACTGGCCAGACCCCCTCCCCTGCTCTTTGCACACTCATAACCACATATAGCTCACAAATTTTGTGACCATGTCAACGTGGTGAGATGAGAAAAATAAAGACATATGCTGAATTTTTCATAATACTAAATTTATTCCATTTTTTAAAGTGTCTTACATTCTGAGATTATATTTCATTCTTTTTTTAGTCCTTAAACATTTCTTTGATGAAATGACAAGCTAGATGATAACTGATATTTTATGTGCTTCCTTGGCAATTTAAAAGGTTGATTGTTCTGTGTTGTCATTTCCCACCACCACCTTTTTTTGGTATTGCACTGATTTGCGAAACCTAAATGTCTGCTAATCTCCTGCCTAGAAAAATACACATTAAATACTAAATAGTTTCAAACTTATTTGGAACAGATCTCAATTAATTAATATATACTTCAAGGAGAAAACTTAACAAAATCTTACTTTTCATTCTTAACAGCTCTCATCATAAAAACGTTCCATAAGTATAGAAATTAGTCAGAACAACTATTGTTAAGTGATTAATGAAACACTTCTTCATAACCTCTGACAATTTGACAGGAGTGAATTTAATAATAGCAATAAATACAGATGGGACTCATAAATTGAGGAGGTCTGATGCAAAACTCTTCCTGTATTAGTTGGCATCTCAGCTTTCTCATCTGAAACGAACCAAGAAATTAATTATAATGACGATCACAGCAATCAGAAAAAAATTCAAAACAAAATCCATACCCTCTGACAGAATGCCTTTGTTTTTGAAACCCACTGCCCGCTTCCCATTTGCTGCAGGCAAGGCAACAGACTAAAGGAGGCTCCAGAGAGAGGTCAGTACTCAGGATGAAGAACGTGGCTCCTGACCTTGCTGTGAAGGAGAACACAGCAGTGGCTTCCCCCAGGGCAGGCCCTCTCAGTCATTTATATTGTGTGGCAATAAAATGCAGTTGCACAAGCATTGGCCAGACTTGCTTAAAGAGAGAGGAGGCTTGGAACCAAATGAGTTCTCGGTTCTAGGCAACCTTCCAACCTTCCTCTAAAGTGGACGCAGATTTTCCTCCACCTCTTATTCTCCTCTGAACCCCTTCACCTTCCAGCACCTCCCATCTCTGGAGGAGTTTGCCTGGAATGGCTTAATGATGCACACCACTGCTACCCATCTGCTTATGGAAAATCACTGACCCCAGCCCAGAGTACTTACAGAGCTGTTTCTTTATGAGGGTCTTCATACTTTAGGCAGAGCTAAAAGCAAACACAGAAAAGGCAATGAGTTTGCCTGCTTTTCTAAGGCCCATGGATAAACATTTTGAAGACATCAAGATGGCTCAGGGACAGGTGCTGCGGAAATGCAGACACCTCTGCTCTTGCTCAGGTCTCCTTTCTTTGGGCACATTAATAGTTTTTATTGAACTTAAAGAAGATGTAACTCTTAATCAGGGAGTTTCCAGGATTCTTAGATAGCTGAGTATTTCTTTTTTTATAAGAAAAATTTGCTTTAGATTGGAACAGAGGGGTGGGGTGAATTTTTTCTTGGGAGACAGTGTTGCCCTGAATAACACCCAGTTATTATGTGTTTCAAGGACAATGCCCCTTGCTGCATGATGAACTCAGCCTAAGGTATACTGGCCTTTCCTTACAGGATTTCTGCCATACCTGCTCTCCTTTGGTACTGGATTAACTGGCAGAGTCAAATGCATGGAATTAACCTATGCATGCACATACTGTGAATCATGCTACCCAACAAGGTTAACCACTCAGCAATACCAAACCCCAGCCCACTGCAGCCAGGGCATATGGCTGTACTTAAGAGGTGAGCAGCAAGTGCCATCTTTTTCATTCAGATCTCTGAATCCAGAGCAGATGTTCCTCCTTAAATTTATTTGTTGTACCACAGGCACCAATAGCAACAATAAAGGGAAATTTAAAAGGAAGAAAATTCAACCCCAAATCCCTGACCCCTAACACCACAGCGTTTTTCATTCAGGCCTTGCTCGTGAGCACTCCTACTCTTTGTAAAGCTGTACTCATGATTATATACTTTTAGTCCCTTGAGCAACTTTATTTTATTTTGTTTATTTAGTTTTTGCTGTTTTTAAAAGGAAAATTTATTTGACAAGATTCACTTGCTGTAATACACTTAAAAGAAAATCACAATACAATGAAAGATTTAAATCAAGGCCTCAGAATTTCATACAGACACTAAGACTGAAATCCTAAAGTCTTAGTATTGCATCTCAAATTTTCCCTGTTAACTTAAAAAAAAAAAAACTCTTAAATTTACGTGTCTTACAGGTTATTAAATAAAACTAGAATTAACTAACGTGCCAAATGTTTCACTTTTAATTGTAGACACAGCTCCTATATTGTTTTACAAAAAAAGCATGTCTTTCAGCAAAGTGTTAAATGTCATGTGGTATAAGAGCAGCATTTAACATAATTCAACTGCTTTAACCTAAATACGCTTACTCTTAAGTACATCCTACAATATAACTAACTTGGGAAAAGCTAAAAATTGTTAACAGTTATAGTTTCCTCAACTTCGTTGCTATGTCCTAGATGAATATGTTCAAAAATACTGAACCTTAAAGTCTTTCGAACAATCCTGGGGCTGGCCAGTTGGTTCAGGTGGTTAGAGTGTGGCCCTGTAACACCAAGGTCAGAGGTTTGGTTCCCCATGCTGGCCAGCCACCAAAAAAAAAAAAGAAAAGAAAAAGAAAAAGAAATCCTGATTTCCACTTACAGAGTAAGCATAAATCACAAGCTTGTATGAGCAACTTCATTCTAGATCTCACATTAGAGAGACCAGATTCAACTTTGCCCAAGAATGGTTCCTAGCTCAAGTCACTTATATAACCAGTTTTTTATTTAGATGACTTTTTACTAAATAGCTAAAATACTTAGATACCTTCATTATTCTTCTTCTTCTAGCAAACAGTCCAAAGCAAAACGTCAGAAAGATTACAACACAAGCAGCAATAATGGCTTCTATTGGTACGGTCACAGTTTCATCTGTTGGAAATGCAAACACAGGGAACAAGAATGAACATTTATCTGCTTCTAAGTCATCTGCTTCTAATATGTCCCAGCCATGGTGCCTTGCATTTTACATGTATCCTCCTCTTAATTATATCCTCCCAACAACTCTACAAGGTAGGTTTCATCTTCCCCATTTTACAGGTGAGTAACCAGGAGCTTTGAGAAGTTAGGTTTCTTGTCCAAAGTCACAGAAGTAGTAAATGGCCAAGGCATGTTTTGAATCTGTTCCTTTGTGGAAGAATAATTTATTGTAATATAAATAACTCCCCAAAGCAAGTAGTCAGACCATCTTGTGCTTTCTTCATTCACAACTTTTGCCACACAGAAAGCAGAAGTAGATTGAAATCAATGGTTTTTCCTGCCTTTTGAAAAGGCGAAAAGATATTGGGAAGTATTCCAGACGGGGAAAGAGAGGAAGGAAGGCTTTAAGAACAAGAAGAGAAAGGGTGGTGAGCTTTTAAGAAGGACAGAGAGGTCTGTAGGTCCCAGGAGGAGTGGAGACCCTTACCTGGTACTGTGATAGTGTTTCAAGCAGGTGACAAGACATTATAGAAGGTGGCTGCATGGTGCCCCGAGGGAAGGAGGACTCAAAGCATTAGCCTTCCCAACCTTGGCAAAGATTTCTGTATCTCTCTAAATGACATGAAAGGACAGAGAATCTACTTCTAACCCTGACCAGAAAGAGACCAGCAACAACCATAATAGCCTGGAAGCTCAGAGCTATTTTATTTATCAGGCACTACAGGCCTAGTGACTGTGTTTGCAAGCTTTCCAAGAGCCTATGAAAATATTTCAGAGCTGAGAAAAAAAATGTATTGGCTCCAAAATATGAAAAAAAGTGGCAAAATTAATCAAAATTAATAAATTTTTATCTGTAAAATGTAACCTTGTGTCAACTATAACTCAATTGTTAAGCAATAATGCTTAAACCTCAAGAACCAAACGAATAACTTATTTATAATGAAATTCAAAATCTATGCCAATTATACAAATCCTTTCAAACTTTTTACAGCAAAAAGTACATTTAATGTGCCTCACTTTAATATGTTTGCCTTAATATTGGATGAAACTCTCAAAAGTAAGAATGCCTAAGGTCAACAAAAGTTTTTAAATGACCTTATCTGAGCCCCCGGATTCTGATGCCACCAAATGAGGGGAAGGGGTTACAATCATGGCTTAAATAAAATTTTAGGAACTTAAAGGGAAATAAAGAGTGTGCTATTTATTATTCAATTGACTTTGTGAAGTGAGATGTAGTCAAACAAATATTTACCAAGTGACTGATATGTGTTAGGTGCTGTGCTCAGCCCTGCAAAAACCAGGACAAACATGGAAGGCTCATCTGCCTTTGTGGAGCTCATATTGTAGTGGGGAAGACAGACATTAAACAAACAAAAACTACAGATCAAGATAAGCAGTATAAAGTAAACAAGGTCGTGAGATAGCACACAAGGAGCCGAAGGGGGAAAAGAGGGGAAAAGTTGACTTTAGAGAAATCTCATTTCAAAGCCCAAGCCCCATATGCCTCAAGATTATGAAATAGTCCATCCCCCGTAACTGTATAACACACTAACCATTAATCATTTTCTTCTCCAGTATTTGTCCAACTCCTGCTCAGAATAACTGGGGAGTAAGTGGATTCATCATTCTTCCCTTTTGCTCTCTCTTGACTATTCCTAAAGTTTATTCTCATGAAGGTGTGTGTTGTACCTCTCCCCTCCCCCTGCCCCGAGAAACTTTGCTCAATGGGCCTTCTTCTTTTTTTTTTTTTTTTTTTTTTTTTTTTTTTTTTTTTTCAAT
>NW_007729273.1:247933-248694 GCF_000696425.1 Galeopterus variegatus | reverse complement strand
TATAAATCTGGCTGCTCCAACATTGGATGCGTACGTATTTATTATTGTTACGTCTTCTTGATGGATCAGTCCTTTTATCATTACACAGTGTCCCTCATTGTCTCTTTTTATGGTTTTTACTTTAAAGTCTATTTTATCAGATATAAGAATAGCTAGCTACTCCAGCCCATTTTTCTTTTCTGTTTGCATGGTAAGTCTTTTTCCATCCTTTCACTCTTAGTCTATGTGAGTCTTTATGGGTGAGGTGGGTCACTTGAAGGCAGCATATAGTTGGGTCCTCCTTTTTAATCCAGGCAGCCAGTCTGTGTGTTTTGATTGGGGAATTTAAGCCTTTTACATTAAGAGTTGTTATTGAAAAGTGTTGATTTATTCCTAGCATTTTATTGATTATTGTTTGGTTGTCTTAGGTGTCTTTTGTTCCTTGCTTTCTGATTTACTGTTTCTTTTCTGTGTTTGTTGGTTCCTTAGGTTGTAGCTAGCCTTTTTGTTTGTTTGTTTTCTCTTCATGAATACCATTTTTATTATACTAGTGGGTTTTGATTTTTCTTGGGTTTTTATGACAGTGGTAGTTATTTTTCAGGAACCAAACCCAGTATTCCCTTGGAAATTTCTTGTAAGGGTGGTTGTGTGGTGGTGAACTCCCGCAGTTTTTGTTTGTCTGAGAAATATACTATTTGCCCTTCATTTTGGAAGGATAGCCTTGCAGGGTCGAGTATTCTTGGCTGACAGTCTCTGTCTTTTAATATTTTGAATATATCATC
>NW_007729273.1:245195-247066 GCF_000696425.1 Galeopterus variegatus | reverse complement strand
TTCTTTTCTTTTCTTTTCTTTTTTTTTTTTTGTCTGCTTGTGTTATTTCAAACAGCGCATCTTCAAGTTCAGAGGTTCTCTCTTCAACTTCCACAAGCCTGCTGGTTAAACTCTCCATTGTGTTTTTTATTTTGCTGAATAACAAGTTCTGTTACATTTTTTTTCAGGGCATTGATTTCCTTGTAGATTTCTTCTTTCAGGTCCTGTATACTTTTCCTCATTTCATCATAATGTCTAGCTGAGTTTTCTTGTATCTCATTCAGTTTCCTTAGAATTATCACTCGAAATTCCTTGTCAGTCATTTCAAGGGCTTCTTGTTTCATAGGATCTAGAGCTTGAGAGTTACTATCCTTTGGGTGGTGTACTTTCTTGATTTTTTGTATTTCTGGTATCTTTTTTTTTGATGTTTATTCATTGTGGCAGGGGGTTTCACAGTCCACAGGTTTGACACTATTGACTGACTAAGATGTTGCTGTGGTTGCCAGTTTGGTATGGCTCCCTCAGTGACTGCTCATTTGGCCACTGGTGCCTTGCGTGTGTGGTTGCCTCGGGTCTTGGGCATCTCCGGGGAGCCACCTCTCTTGTCAGCTTGGACTCTGTCAGGCTGCTTGATCACAGGGCAGTACCGCAGGGTGTATGGTCTCTGCTGAGCTTCCACCTCCTGTGCTGGGCTTCTCCCTGTTCTGTGTGCTCTGGCCCAGGCTGCTGGGATGCACTGAGGCACCACAGAGCATGTGGTCTCTGCAGAGCTTCCCCTTCCCCTGCAGGATGTCTCCCTGCTCTGTGCGTGCAAGACCGGGCTTGGGATGGAGCCGAGTGGCGGTGGTGAAGCCTACCTGCTGCTGGATAGCGCGGTGGCGGCCCCCCCACAGGGTGTATGGACTGTATGGAGCTTCTATCTCCCCTGCTGGACGTCTCTGAGCTTCATACACATTGGGCCGGGCTGCTGGATCATGCGGCAGCAGTGTGGTCCCTGTGGAGTTCCCGCCTCCCCTGCCGGACGTCTCCCTTCTCCGAGCACACTAGGCTGGGCTGGGAATGGAGCCGGGTGCCTGCTGTGAAGCCTACCTGCTGGATCTCGCAGTGGCGGCCCCACAGGGTGTGTGGTTTCTGCAGAGCCTCCGCCTCCCTTGCTGGACGTCTCCCCACTCTGTGCACACTGGGCTGGGCTGGGAATGGAGCCGGGTGGCGGCGGTGAAGCCTATCTGCCGGATCGTGCGACGGTGGCCCCGCAGGGCATGTGGTCTCCATGGAGCTTCTGCCTTCCCCGCTGGATGTCTCCCCGTAATAAAGATGTTTATTATAGCATTACTTATACTAGTAAAAACTAGGAAAAAATGCTTATAGTTTCTGAGACTGGGAAGTCCAAAGTCCGGGGAACACGTCCGCTGAAGGCTTTCTTTGGTGGTGACTTCAGTGATGGCAGGGCATCACAAGTTTTTGAGGCTGGGAAGTCCAACGTCCATTTGGTGGTGGCAATAGTGACTCAGGGGTCTCAGAAGTTTTGGAGGCTGGGGAGTCCAAGGTCCAGGAACACATCTGGTGAGGGCCTTTTCGGTGGTGGCTCTACAGTGACTCAGGGTATCACATGGCACATGGAGGAACTCCTCTCCTCTGCCTCCTCCTCCTCAGGGCCCATGCGCAGTTCAGGAGAGCAGCTCAGTTGAAGTCACGAGCCAGCAAGTGAAGTTGGAGGACTCTGGACGAGCCCCCTTTTCCTTCTAAGGTAAGATCACAGGTTCCAGGGGTCAGGACCAGATGTCTTTGGGAGTGGCCATTAGTCAGCCTTCTCCACTGTCCAGACTGGCCTTTCTCCTCTAGATCAGAACTCCTCATGCTCGTCTTAAACCTTGGACATCTCTAACCATGGC
>NW_007729273.1:238162-244892 GCF_000696425.1 Galeopterus variegatus | reverse complement strand
GGCTGGGGAGTCCAAGGTCCAGGAACACATCTGGTGAGGGCCTTTTCGGTGGTGGCTCTACAGTGACTCAGGGTATCACATGGCACATGGAGGAACTCCTCTCCTCTGCCTCCTCCTCCTCAGGGCCCATGCGCAGTTCAGGAGAGCAGCTCAGTTGAAGTCACGAGCCAGCAAGTGAAGTTGGAGGACTCTGGACGAGCCCCCTTTTCCTTCTAAGGTAAGATCACAGGTTCCAGGGGTCAGGACCAGATGTCTTTGGGAGTGGCCATTACTCAGCCTTCTCCACTGTCCAGACTGGCCCTTCTCCTCTAGATCAGAACTCCTCATGCTCGTCTTAAACCTTGGACATCTCTAACCATGGCTGCAGCACCCATTCCGTTGTAGAAGCCAGAACTCAGGGTGTTGCTCTCACTCCCACCGCTTCCTTCTCACTCTCCACACTGAGCTGGCCCCCAGGCCCGTCCATTTTGGCCCAGAGACCATGGCGCATTCGTGGGGCTGGAGGTCGTGCAGGGTCAAGCACTGCCCAGTGCAGCTGTGGGCCAAGTGCTCCCCTCGGCCCTGTGCGAGGGCCACATGCCTAGGTGCTTCCCCTGAGATGCCCGCGGTCCCCAGGCCTCCCTCCCGATCCTCCCCCTAGCTCTGCTCTGTCCAGGCAACTCCATCTGTAGCCACTTCCAAATCACTCACAGTGTCCCCAGTCCCCCAACTCTCCTGAGACACAATCCCTGCCCCATGATCTCCCGAGCCTGGGGCCAAATTCTGAACTGATCAAAGGTCTCTCGACCTGCATGTCACCTGTCACTTGGCTTGTCCGACTGACACTTCGACCCATCATGGGCCTACTTCTCCTTCTGTTTTCTATTATTTAAAGCTCTGGAAAATGGCCTCTTGCAGACATAACACACCAACCTTGTCACAGTCTCAGGCCCTTGCACCTCCTTTGCCTCCTCTGGATTAGAGTCCACTGTCTGTCTCCTGTGCTGGAGTATGTCCCACGATAGGGAGACAGGTGACTCTGTCTTGGCCACGTGGTTATCCCCAGAGTCTAAGCCTCCATAGCACAGAGCAGGCATTTAACAGTGTCTGTTGACTGACTTTTTCATTTAATATTTTGTGGACATTTTGATCATCAACATAACTTAATATTTTAATGGCTACACAGTTTTGTTCCACGAATGTGCCATGTTCCCTGTGGATGGAAACGCCGTCTGTGCCTGATTTTCCACACTGAGCACACAGCCGAGAGCAGCGCCTTGCTTATGAATCGCTGCCGCATCTCTGCTTGTTTCCTTGGGGTAGATTTCGAGGAAGGTATTTACTGGGCTGAAGGGCTTTGGGTGCAGATCAGTAGCAACTTTGTCACCGGCTCAGCCCAGGGCAGGAAGACCTGGCTGTCTGGCCGTGAGCCTCTGACCCTTCTGCCCTCGGCCTGTCCCTCGTTCCGGCCAGCTACTGGTCTGTCTCAGCAAGAGAGATGAGGACTGCCACGGTCGCCGCACCGCTGGGTCTGAGCACTTCCCGCAATGTGGCCTCCCAGCACGTCTCAGAGGGACCTGCCAATGGCCCCAGCAGCACCCCCCCAGCAAGGAGCCCAGGCCCAGCTCTGACAGTGAGACTCAGGCTTCCAGGCAGTCCCCAGGCTGGGACAGTGGTTTGGGACACCTAGGGCTGCAGGAGCCAGGTCTGCTGGCCACCTCAGCCTTCTCCTTCACCCCCATGCCCCCGTGTCCAGCAACCCAGAGGCCAAGTCCCCACGTGGCCTGTCCCCGAGCCCATGGTGGAGCTATTGCCCTCTTTTTGTTTTTAACTGGGGTAAAATGACATCAAATTAACCACATTAACCATTTACAGCACACGCCCCAGCAGCATTTAGTACCTTCACAGAGCTGTGCCACCACCACCTCTATCTAGTTCTAAAGCATTTGCATCATCCCAAAAGGAAGCCCCCTGCCCACCAAGCAGCTGCCCCCACTCTCCGCTGCCCCGGCCCCTCGTAATCACCAGTCTGCCTCCGTCTCTACGGATTTGCCTATCAGGACATTCATACAAATGACATCACATGAGATGTGGCCTTTTGTGGCTGCCTCCTCTCACTCAGCAGCTGCCCCCTTCCCAATGCCCTCTCCTGACTCTTCCTCCCTGAGGACTCAGCTCAGGCCTCATGTCCACCCAGGGCACGTACTGCCACCAACATGGCTACAGAGACCTTTGTTCTTGGGAAGAAGCAGGAGGGGTTCATTTCATTCAGAACCAGCAGCTATCAAATAACCCACGAATGCACAGCCAGGCAGGCAAGCAGGACACTAGACCCTATCTACGGAGAAGTGACTGTTACTGCCTGTCACCCCAGAAGCCATTGAGCCCGTGGGTTTCTCCCGGGCTGGGGCTGCCTCCTCCGCTCCTGCCGTGGGCCCAGTCTCTCCCCGCGACCTTGAGCTGAGACGCTTTTTTCATCTGGGCACAGGTGGGGTGCAGACTGGAGGCTTTCCTGCCACAAGGTGATGGCCATAGGTCTGCTGGGACCCTGAGGGCACTGGGCCTGTTGCAGGGCTCCCCTCCATGGAGACACCGGGCAGGGCAGGAGGCCAGCTGACCCGGCTGTGCTGCTGGGTGTGCCAGGCATTGCCAGCCACTGGCCAAACTCTCTTGCCCAGGCTGAGTTCCAAAGTCGGGGCTGGCCTCCAGACACCTGCAGCGGGCAGCCCCTGTCAGTCAGCCCAGTGGCCTGCAAGGACAGGGCTGGGCATGACCTTCCACTCAAGTGAGCAGTAATTTCCTCCCATCTGCCCTTCCACCAGGCTGGGAACTTGGGCTTCCATGTTGAGGCTAGGTGTCCAACCTGCACCCTGCTCCAGGGGATGACCCAGACAGGCCCTGCACAGACTCCCCAGACTGAAGGAGTGATGCCAGGAGATGGGGCAGAGGAAACACAAAATCTAGGTTGCAGTAGCCCAGCTGCAAGGACCACTGAAGGCCCCATCGGAGCTCTAGTGAGTGCCTGGCAGCCGACCACAGTGACCTGCATGGTGAGAGCTCAGTGTCTGGCTCTTCCAGGGTCAAGTGTGAAGACAATTTACGAGGGTTAGGACACTGCTGTCAGATACTCACTCAAACCATTTCCAACACAACTTTCTCTCTCTGCTGTTTGTCTCCAGGCCTCAAGGTAGGAGCCCAGGAGGAGAGGCATAAATGAAAGTTGTCAAACAGAAGCGAGTTCTGGGGTCTTGTTCTGCGGTGTGATTGCACAGAAACTGGATAAGGGCAGGTGCCCGCGAGTGGTGACCCATCCCTCACCTAGGCACTCCCAGGATTCCAGACCTCACCTCCCTGGAGCTGGCCGGGAACAAATGCTTGGCTGGCATGAACCGTGTCTTCCTACTGGGTCCAGGCCGGGAGATGCCGGCACCAGTACCTCCTGTACCAGACCCTGCCTGCCCCCCAGAAACATTCCCAATTGCTCAGTGTCGTGGTTCTGAACTCTTCCCATGTAACAGGCTTTGTCCGCCAGCCATGGCAGGGTTGGCATGTTTTCAGAACCATGGTGCCACACTAGGGACGCCTCGTGGCTGAGTGCGTGAGTGAGCTGGGGGTGGGGAGGGAGCGGGCTCTGTGGTGATGGGAGGGGCTTCCTGCCTCACAAGGTCTCCATGCAGATGCCAGGAACCAGTTTCCTTAGACGTTACAACTCTCCCTTTCCCACAAACAGTACGTCCTCTTCACCTCTCCTGGGATCGGTCAGCCCGTCAGCCACTCACACCTTAGTATGAATTTGTTCAGCCTGCGTAAGCCCTGACCACATGGTAGCGGGTGACCATCCACACTCGTTTCAGGCCCACTCAACCCTGTCGGTCCTGGGAGTTCTGGTTCCTCCACCTGAAAGGAGACTCAGACCTGTAACAGCCTTGTGAAATTTCAGGATATCGAGGATTAGGAAAAGATCTCTGGAGCAATTACAGAGGGAAAAAACAAGTTAACAGCAGATAAATGAGTATAGATTGGAAACATGCTTTTCATTAGCCACAATGGGTGCCAGAAAACAATGGCGTAGACCTTCAGAGTAGTGAGGAGCGTATTTGGAACTCAGAATCGATGCCAGCCAAAACATCCATGAGGTTTCGTGACAAAGTTCCAGGTATACAAGTCTGGGGGAAGCTAATCTCCTGCTCCTTCTTTTGTGCTCTTTCTGAGGGGAATTTGCTGGAAGATGGACTCCAATAAAGCCAATGACAACAAACAGAATTCAAGACAAGGAGAAATGGGACCCAGAAAACAGTGCATTACTCCAAGTACTAATCAAAAGAATTTCTAGTGTGGGAGCCGAGGCAGCGGCCAGTGCAAACCAGCCGTTCAGGGCAGTGCAGGAAGGAAGCCGGCCGACCTGCACGTGGAGAGGAAAGCACGCTTCTTCCATCGACATGAGAAAATAAAGGCAGTTGGCAACGCCAGGATAAACAAACAGTTACAGAAGAATGTCACGGGCCCATATGAAACATCGTGACATTTAAGCAATTGACAAAGTGTAAAAAAAATATCCATTTTCATGTTGGTTCCTGGATTATTCCCTGCCAGCAGCCAGGCTTGGTGGTATAAGGTTTTATTTCCTTCCTGGGTCCAGAAAGGAATCATATTAATAAAATTATAATCCATGTTTACTAGCTTTAGAATTACAGACTCAGCACACTGGCGATTACAGGGGTGACACAGTTACAGATTCAGAACAGAGTCCACGCTGTACATCTTTTGTGGCCATTTATTAAATTGCACGTCCTCTCCTCTCTCTATTCCCCATTTTAGTTTTCTCCACAGCGCTTATCATCGCCTGATACATTGCATATTTTACATACTCATTTTGCTTATTCTCTGTCTCCTCCAAACTAGAAAGTGACCTCTGCAAGGCTAAGGGGTTCTGCCTGTTTTGTGTGCTGCCCACACAGCGCCCTGCATACGGCGGGTGCTCCCTATTCTCTGTTGAGTGAATGACATCCGAGCAACGTAAAGGGAAGGGCATTGTGACACAGGCGGGCACGGGAGGTAGGTTCCGAGCAAGGGAGGCGTCCCCTCTGCACACGACGCAGAAGGGACTCGTGAGGGTGCATCCAGAGCTGCCCCAACAGAAGCAGGTGTAGGTGTGCGATTTCAAGCTATTAATGAAAACCGAAAGAGCTAAAAACAATACAACTAACAAAATTAAGGGGATAATGTAGGAAGTGGAAATAACTTAACACTTCTCTTCAATACTGGGACATCAACTAGAAATTGTCGAAAATTGATAAATCCAGAAACAGAAGTAAAAGCACTTTATTTAGAATTACGGTGGTAACAGCAAGATCTGAAAACATAAATTGTTAAAATGGTTCTCTCCTGAGAATGGGTCTAGGGGCAGAACACTTTTCTTTTTCATTTAATATCAGACTATACTGCTTTAATATTTTTACTTTGTGTGTGTATTACTTTTATAATTTTTAAAAATGTGGGGGGAAAGCCGTGTACACAGACTTCAATATCCTCGTTTCCTGTAAAAATGTCTTCACTTATTTCTGATTTAGTGTTATGCCACTGGACTTCGTGAGGGTCAATATAAGAAATGGCCATCTGAAGAGGACATCTATGTTGTTTGAAAACTGCAATAAAAGACATTCATGTCCATTATGTCACCTAACGGCCCTTGTATGAGGACTCATGCCACAAACTTCTAGAATTTCACACCTGAAAAAAGTTTGTCTCAACTAGGGAAAAATACCTAGCACAGATTTGAAGGACAAAAAGTTTGACATTCCTAGTATAGAAAAACTTTCTCAAATTAATAAGGAAAGTTCTTAAATACCTCCAAGGGAAAAAAAAAAGAGAGAAAAGATACAAACTTTCTCATCAAAGAAGAAATTTAAAAATTGCCAAATAAACCAGTCAATTAATATTTTATGGCAAAATTTAAGGAAAAAGGATGAGGAGGAAGAGGAGAGGTGGGGAGGAGAGAGTACAGGGGGGAGTAAAGATGGGGTGCGGGGATCTGAGCCCCAGGTCTCTGCAGTGGGGACAACTGGGTGACAATCAAAAACGTAGGAAAAAAGATACCTGTGAGTGCAGCCATCTCACTTCTAGGAATTTAGGCTGAGGAACTAATTGGCTAAGTGTGAAAAAATATGTTTTTTAAAAAAATATATTTTAATCAGATGATGGACAATATTTATTGAGTGCTTATTCTGTGCCCAGTACTTAGAAGGATGTTCATTGCAAGAATTTTTTACAAAGAGCAAAAAATATTGGAAACAAACTGTTTATCCTTGTATTAGCTTGCAAGGGCTGAGGTAAAAAAGCCCCAAAACTGGGTGACTGCAACTGAAATGTCTTCTCCTACAGTTCTGGGGGCAGAAGTCTGAGATCAAGGCGTCGGCAGCGCTGGTTCCTGCCGAGGCTGTGAGGGGGACTCTGTTCCGCAGCCCCCGCCAGCTTCTGGTGGTTGCTGCGATCTTTGCTGTTTCTTGCCTTGTAGATCTTTGCCTGCATCTCCACTCGGTGTTCTCCCCGTGCGTCCCCCTCAGTGTCCAAATGTCCCTGCTTATAAGGGACCAGTCACATTGGACTGGCGTCCACTCTAATGAACTCGTCTTAACTTGAGCATTTGCAAAGACCCGCTTCCCAAATAAGGTCACATTCACAGACACTGGGGGAAGGGCCTTCACATCTTGGGGGGGGGGGGGGGCACAATTCAACCCGTAACAATCCCAAA
>NW_007729273.1:234564-237542 GCF_000696425.1 Galeopterus variegatus | reverse complement strand
AGAAAAATGTCGACCATAGAAGATTATCTTTTAAAAAAAGATCACAAATCCATGTAGCAGCGTGATGCTTCTGTAGTCACACACACACACACGCACGCAGGCACACACACATGCACATGCACACGCATGCACGCACACACGTGCACACATGCACATGTACATGCACGCACACCCATGCACACGTGCGCACACACGCACGCACACACACGCGTGCACGCACGTGCACACACGCACACACCGCTGCAAGGTTATGGTCTAAAATGCTCACAGTTGTTCTCATTTAAGCATTTCACACCCGTTAATGAGACACTTATTGGTATCAAGACAGGTGAGGTGCCTCCACAGGGTCTACTGGTTATATGTGGAGCAGAGTTTATTTCTTCCTTCCTAGTATTTTCCAGAATTTGCAATATGTCACATGTGTGTTCTTCCATTCGTCACCGCTCCTTTACTAAACTAGAGGGTCCATAAGTGCCAATTTCACTCCCAACTGTATGCCCAGGGCTCAGCCCCATAGACCCCAAATTAGTATTTAATAAATGGATAAAGAAAGAAATTGTGGGTACTTGTATATTTGTATTTATTTATTTATTTGCTGAATTTTTAAATTTTTCTACAAATGAACACATATTATCACTCTTGTAACAAACAATAGTATGAGCCCCATGGCAGGAGCAGCACAGGGGACCCTCTGAGCCAGGGGCTAAGGTGACACAGGACAGAGACTGGGGGGTCTCGGCGGGTGGCTGAGAGCACACACCTGCTTCCTTTCTGCACAGGTGCCCCTGCGTGTGCACATCCTCGGCTCAAGCTATCAGCTCCTCCCGGCCGTCTCGGCCCCAGGTCCAAATTCCTGGGGAGATGATCTGACTGGCTAGTGTTGAAAGTCATCACAAAGGGACCAAATAAATACAGCAATTTAAATAAGATGACATTTGTGCTTCTCTTCTTGTTCTGGGTTTGATAGTGACCCCTCCAAAGTTCATGTCCACCAGAACCTCCGGATGTGACCTTATTTGGAAACAGGGTCTTTGCAGATGTAATTAGTTAAGATGAGATCATACTGGATTGAGGGTACAGCCTAATCCAATGCCTGGTGTCCTTATAACCCTTAGAACCACCGTGTCTCTTTGCTTCCTTTCTTTTGAAAATAGACCATGTGGGAACTTTTATACGGTATTTAGAAGGCGATGGGTTGCTTGTAAGCTGTAGCAAGGGCAAAATAAAGGGCGGTTTGGCTGCATAACGGGAAGCTGGCAAGCATGCAGGTACCAGGGAGTCACCGCGTGCCAGCTGCCATTGGGCGGATCTTCCAGGCTCAGATGGGCATGTCCCTTTGACCTTTGACATGGCCACATGAGGACCTGTCACTTCCTGGCAAGCAGTTTCAGGGCCACAGTTCTATCATCAAGCCCCTTTTGCTCCCCACTTGGGGTGGCATGGAGCCTGTTTCAGAAGGAGGTGCCTCCAGCAGCCTGGCACCTCAAGAGGGGCTGGACTTATAGCATGAGGTGGAAATAACAACCTCTGACCCCTGAGCAGGCAGAATGATACATGTTGATGGACCAAACGCAGCACACGGGCCCTCTGCTGGGACCACAGTGTCACCGAAATGCTGGCAAATGCGGCGAGGGGAACACCACATGGCCAGCAGCAAGAACGTGCTCCGGCCAGGCTGCCTGGCATGGCACAGGGTCCAGATTGTAGGAATGTGCAATCCCATTAAAAAACAGACATACGGATAAAAATACGCAGATAAAGAAATGTGTGTATTTGCACATACCTGGATGCTCTAACAAAACGTGGCATATCCATAGAACGGAAAGTCGTTTGGCTGCAGAAAGGAATGAAGTACTGGTACACCGCGACATGGTGAACATGCTAAGTGCAAGGGGACAGACAAGAGAGCACGTATGTATAATTCCTTTTACAGGAGCTGTTCAGAGCAGGAACGTCTGTGGAGACAGAGAGCAGGTCAGTGGTTGTTTGGGGATTAGGGGTGTGAGGGGGCACAGTATGTATAATTCCTTTTACAGGAGCTGTTCAGAGCAGGAACGTCTGTGGAGACAGAGAGCAGATCAGTGGTTGTTTGGGGATTAGGGGTGTGAGGGGGCACAGGGTACAGGGTTTGTTTTGAGGTGCTGAGAATATTTTTAAATTGGCTGCGGTGATGAGCTACTTATCTGTGAATATACTAAAAACCACTGAAGTATATGCTTCGAATGGGTGAATTGCGTGGCATGTGAACTGTATCTCAAGCAAAGCTGTTTAAAAAGAGAAATGTGTATACTTGTACATACACAGGCAAGATCTGTGAGACCGGGGTGGGAGGGGGAGAAGAGAGAACAGAGCTTCTTACCAACTGTATCTGTTCTATTTCTGTATTATATGAATTTTTGCAAAAAGCAATTGCCTTTGTTATTTAGGAGTCCAATAAGGATGTTTAACAAGGAAAAGCAGCAGATAGGAAGATACACACTTTCTGCTAGCGCGACGTCCTGTGGATTCACGAGCATTCTCTTCTTTTCAGAAAGTATACGTGCACGTGGGCCAGCCTGCCGGGGACCACCTCAGCGTCCGCTGGCCTGGCGGGAGGGGTCCGTCTTCCACAGGGCAGCAAGTGCCTGTGTGATCGTCCGGGAAACACATATGCGCTCTTGTAAGTAAACACAGCAAACTCATTTCTGGATGGCGTTGCAGGTGCTTATGGCAAACCTGAACTGGGTTCCATATCAATCACGCCATTACTGAAAGGGTCTGGTTACACACCTTGTCCTAGGAAAGGATGATTGAAAGATGGATTAGGCACAGCCCCATTTCTCTTTCTTAGAGCAGAGGACTTGGACGTGGGGCTCCTTGGCTGCCGCGGACTTGCCAACAGCCGCCTGGCGCTAGTCACCATGACTTATGGGTCTCTGCTAGTGTTTCAGGCGAGATGAACATGGTTGGAGCAGAAATTTATAGCACTTCATAAGTAT
>NW_007729273.1:229628-234278 GCF_000696425.1 Galeopterus variegatus | reverse complement strand
GATGATTGAAAGATGGATTAGGCACAGCCCCATTTCTCTTTCTTAGAGCAGAGGACTTGGATGTGGGGCTCCTTGGCTGCCGCGGACTTGCCAACAGCCGCCTGGCGCTAGTCACCATGACTTATGGGTCTCCGCTAGTGTTTCAGGCGAGATGAACATGGTTGGAGCAGAAATTTATAGCACTTCATAAGTATTCTGCTTTTTTCACTTTTAACAAAACAGACTTTTAGTTCCAAAGGTGGCCTGGGTCTGGAGTAGGTGTCAGAGCCTTTAGAAATGCACAAGACCTTGTTTCCACGTGATCACCTCCCACGTGGCTTCGGGGAAAGCATCACAGCCAAGGGGCTGAGGGGCATGGTTCAGTAACAGCAGGACCTCGTCCACGAGCAGGAAACGTCTGGCTTTGGAAGCGGAATGGGTGTCTTGTGACCCGCCTGGTGACGGCAGTCAACGGGTCGGGATCCCCCTCGGTCCAGCGCAGACGTGTGTGCAGCAGCCCTCGGATCAGGATTTCCACGTTCTGCTTTGTTCTTGCTTTTGGAGTTTGGTAAGAAACACCTGCCTCGCATATTTAGCCTTAAAATCTAGCCCAAAGCTGAAGTAGGACATGTTCAGGAGATCCAGGGGTCCTGCTTTGGGAGATCCCTCGAAGCGCATCGGGAAGACTCGCAGGATGGCAGTGGGAAGTTGGTGTGGGGAGCTGCTGGGCACGGGGCAGGCCTGGAATGGCTGGGCCTGTGGGGATAGGCCCGCACCCCAGGCAGGTGGCATTGAGAGATGAGGGGGCAGGGTGGCAGATCTCTGGCATGACCAGCACAGGCCTCCAAGGCCTAGGGATAAGAACGGGGTGCGCCCCCCAACACAGCTCCCTTATTGGAGGCTGCAGACATGCAGCGGTCCTGAGCACACAGTGGTGGAAATCCACACACATAAGTGACACTGGGACTTCTCTTGCAGGGTGAAGCATGCAGGCTGAGTACCAGGGTGATGACCAGTGTCCCAACACCTGGCTGGAGGGGTAGCCTCATGCAAATAGAACAAGGGCTACCAGCGGGGAGCCAGGCAGTATCTTGTCTAATCCCCACTGTACCTGAGAGGTGTTGGAGCAGGTGGAACAGGGGCCCCCAAAGGTGTGTCCACATCCTAATCCCTGGAACCCGTGAATGTGACTTTACATGGCAAGTAAGTGACTACTACCTTATATGGCAAAAGATGCAATTTCATTAAGGATCTCGAGTGGAGGAGCTGACCCTGGATTATCCTGGTAGGTGCCCTAAATGCAATCACATGTCCTCACTGAGATTTGTGAGCTCAAGGGAGATTTGACACAAAAGCACAGAGGAGAAGGCTGTGTGAAGATGGAGGCAGAGATTGGAGTGATGTGGCCACAAGCCAAGGGACACCTGGAGCCACCAGGAGCTGTGAGAGGCAGGAAGGATCCACCCTGCGTCCTCCAGAGGGAGCACAGCACTACTGACACCTTGATTTGGAACTTCTGGCCTCCAGAAATGCAAGAGAATAAATATCTGTTGTTTTAAAATAAATTTAAATACACTCAGTTTGTGGTCATTTGTTTGGGCAGCCACAGGAAACAAATACAGAAGGTTTCCGTACTGGCAATGAGGATTTCCAGGTTCAAAAACACTGAGCGACTGGCTGGGGCCACAGGCTGGGGGCTGGTGGAGCGGGGATTCACACGCAGGTTTCTCTGAACAAAATTGCCCCTCGACCCGCCCATCTGATGAAGTGTCTCTTCTGCTCCCATCTTCCCTCTCAGGCATGGCACAATCCCCGCCTGCCCCTGCAAAGCCAGCGGAGAACATGGTGTGGGGGGTAGAGTATAGGAGATGCTGGATTTGAATCACCCTGAGAGAACCACAGAGGTTTTCCTGGCTTTTTGTGTTGACCTAATTTCTCTGTTCTGTTCTTGAGGACATTTCACATGGGCATGTCTCGGGTGGCCTCAGAAACTCAGGGCTTCAAGGGCACCTGCTTGTGACATGTGACTTCAGTCAAGTTCACTCTCTGAGAAGGAAGCAGAAATGTCCACGGATGAGGCAGGAGGAGTGCTGGTGCGGGCCTGGGGACCCCGGCGTGTCTCTGCCCTGCCAGCCGGCTGCCACCGATGTCAGGTGGCTGACCAGCCGGGAGGACTCTCCTCTCCTCGCCATGCGGTCGAAAGCAGCAGCAGCAATGGTAGAAGCTGATATTTGTTGGCACCGAGAAGTGCTCTGCGATCCTCGGAGTGGGAAGGAGCCTGTGCCCGTGTCAAAGATGAAGAAACGAACAAGCACGTGGCCAGCGCACGCTCGGCCGAAGCTTAGCTCCGGAGCTGGACGCCAGGGCCACCCTCGCGGGGAGCCACGAGCCCGCGCTGCTTCCCCGCGTTATTCCACACTCCCTGGGTCCGCGGCTCCCTGGAAGGCCGGTGTTTTACATCGGCCTCGTGCCGAGCGCTCTCGGAAGTGAATGAAAGCATCGCCGCAGAGACATCGAGCACGCGGGACGCCGTCTGCGTTTTCTGCTCGGCTTTAGTCACGCACAGCAGCCCAGTTCAGGGCATGATCCCCGCAAGCCTGGGGGCCGCGTCAGGGGCTGGGGACCAGGGCATCGCCTGGCCAGGGCGCGGGAGGCCACCGGGTCTTCGGGGCTGCTCCTGTCCTCCCTCCTTCCCTCCAGACTCTGCCCCCATCCCTGCATCCCACTGTCCCTCTGCCGGCCTTTGGCCAAGTCTCCCTGCTTTTCAGAGGACGTGGAAAACCTGGCCAGTCAGCAGGACCGCAGCCAGAAGTGTCCCCTCTTCTTCTTGGTAGGAGTAATCGCCCTTCCTCCAGCATCCACTGAGACTCTTGAACTTGACATCGACGAGAGAGGCACCAGAAACAAGAACACGGGAGGCCGTGGGGACGTCCACCTGCAGGGGCCCAAGGCTCTGAGGGGCAGATGTGGGGGATGGGGACAGGTGCAGGGTCCCCAGGACTGCACTGAGGATGGGGCCCTGCACTCAGGTTTGGGGACAATGAGGCTGATGGAAGAGTTCAGCCACCTTTGGTGATGACAGATCCGTTTGAAACCGGCTGCTCTCTTCCTGTTATTTTTCATCTTTCTGGAGGGCTTTTGGGTTGGAACCATGGCTGGCCTCTAAAAGATTCGTCTGTGGCTTTCCTGGGGCAGTTTTGAAAAGGCAGAACAGGAGAGAATTTAGGAGGCAGACAGTTCTCATAAAACAAAATAATGAATTCATCCAAAGTATGAGATATTGATTTAGCATCACCTAAGAAGTCATCCTAACACTCTATGAAGAATATGTTTTCAGTTCTAAAATGTCCTAATGGATATGTCAATTTTAACTGATCTTTCCCCGTTAGGTCTAAACATCCACTCTGAGACTCTTGAACTTGACATCGACGGGAGCGGCACCAGAAACAAGAACACGGGAGGCCGTAGGGACGTCCACCTGCAGGGGCCCAAGGCTCTGAGGGGCAGATGTGGGGGATGGGGACAGGTGCAGGGTCCCCAGGACTGCACTGAGGATGGGGCCCTGCACTCAGGTTTGGGGACAATGAGGCTGATGGAAGAGTTCAGCCACCTTTGGTGATGACAGATCCGTTTGAAACCGGCTGCTCTCTTCCCGTTATTTTTCATCTTTCTGGAGGGCTTTTGGGTTGGAACCATGGCTGGCCTCTAAAAGATTCGTCTGTGGCTTTCCTGGGGCAGTTTTGAAAAGGCAGAACAGGAGAGAATTTAGGAGGCAGACAGTTCTCATAAAACAAAATAATGAATTCATCCAAAGTATGAGATATTGATTTAGCATCACCTAAGAAGTCATCCTAACACTCTATGAAGAATATGTTTTCAGTTCTAAAATGTCCTAATGGATATGTCAATTTTAACTGATCTTTCCCCGTTAGGTCTAAATCTTTCCTTTGGATCATACCACGCGGCTGTCATGAGCACAATCGCATGACAAATGGGGTTAGGATGCACATTTCCATTTTCCAAATGAGCCTTTCAGCTGGGCTGCTGCTGGCCCGCCTCCTTCCAGGCAGGGTCCTGCGGCCTGGGCAGTGACAGGAGGCGGGTCTTGGGGGTGGGGCTGGCTCCGTCCACAGAGGTCCAGACAGGGCAGGCCCCACTCCCAGTGCCACCTGGCCAGGTGCTTGCCTCACAACCCATCCATAAATTTAATTTCTTATGACGATGCTAGTATTATTCCCGCCATTTTGCAGGTGAAAAAACCTGAAGCCCAGAGAGAGGAAATGGCCTATGTGAGGCTCTGTGGTGGCTTTCAGTGATGGCAGCCACAGCCTCAGTGAGAAACGCCCACACAGTGCCTACCCGTGCCAGGTGCTGCACTGAGCTCTGCACCATCATCAACCCACTTGATCCTCACAACGGGTCATGGTATTGACCACATTTCACGGAGGAGGAAACTGAGGCAGGGAGACAGAGAGGTTGAGAAATTCACCCAAGGCCTCGCAGCTGGTAAGTGCAAAGCTGTGACTTACCTCAGATCTTCTGGGCTCCAGCCTTCAGCGGTGAGAAGCCATTTGCTAATTCCTTCTGTTCTTTCCCGGTGCCCACACTGACCCCCCGCCTCTGACCCCACTCCTGGGGGCAATTTACAGCTGCTCAGGGTACAAGGCTCCT
>NW_007729273.1:228350-229129 GCF_000696425.1 Galeopterus variegatus | reverse complement strand
CAGGACTTTACCATAATAATGTTTTCTAGTCGGCCTCAGGATGTCTCCCTTAAGAGATATTAATATTCGAATAAATTGTTCTTAAGGTGCATCTACTTATGAAATAAACTATAATAAGCACACAATAGTGTTCCATGGAGCATAGTATACATCATAATATATAGAAGGCTGTCGAATATTCATAACTTTGCTTTCGCTTCCTGAATCAGTCTGCGAAGGATGGCACGCCTTTCTAGAACAATCTCTGTGAGAGAGGAAAACTCACCTATGCTTCTCCTGAATGAGCTGGAGTGTTGGTGGGAGCAGCCTTGGCAGTGAGCTGGGATGGGGTGGCTTGCCGGGTCCCTGGGGAGCCTGTCTGGACAGCAGCAGGAGGCCACGTTGCCCAGGCTCAGAGAGCAAGCCTGCTGTTGAGCAAAGGGAGCCGAGGTGCAGAACCACAGCCCCTCCGACACTGTCGTCCCCCCTCCAGCCCTTCCGGACACTTCACTGCGTAAACCTCAAAACCACTGCTTGTGGAGGCCTTCCCTGCATTTGAAGCTCTTTTAATGGTTGGTGTCAAATGCATAGCCATATCTAAATATTCATTTCATTAAGTATTAAATAGCACTGTGAAATGCAAATGATAGCATCTGTGTTATATCTTAATACAAAATTCATTAAATGCATAGCCCCAGACTTCCAACCTCGTAACGCTGTGCACTCCGTCTCACCCAGCCATGCATCATGGCCTGCAGACTGTTCCTGAAGCCTCAATATCCAGGCTGCGGGGCCTAGGA
>NW_007729273.1:224637-226925 GCF_000696425.1 Galeopterus variegatus | reverse complement strand
GAGACAATTTGTGAGCCGAGGCCTTGTAAGGCCCCACTCCACCTTCTTTCCAGCCAGGGGGAGGAGGAAGCAGAAGTAAAATGGTAAATGTGGCGGGGTCTTGAATTCCACGTGGCCAACCACACGGAAGGTGTTCACCTGGCCCCAGCTGCATCCACAGCTGCTGTTCTGTCCACCCTCCCTCTCTTTGCTGTGTGACCTCAAGTGGCGTGAGAGGGCTGACCTCAGGAATAAGCTCAGGGGTGGGCACAGGACTCAGCCTCTGGCCCACTGAGGCCTCCGGGTCATTCATTCTGGAGCTGTTTCAGAGGCTGGGATTTTTCACTGGGAGCGTTAAACACACACAATGCTTCTTAACATGTTTCGAGCACAACCCGTGGTAAGCATTTACACTGGTCAGTATTCACAAGTTGATATTCACTTATTGTCTATCCTAGACACACAATTTGTAGACTTTTAGCATCTCTGAAAACTCACTGTCACAATTCAGAGCAGTCTGGACTCAGCATCATGGCTGGCTTGGTAGATTTGGTCACAACTAATACCCTCACCACCTCCTCTGAGTGGAACATGTTACTGGCACCACATGGGTTGAATTTAATTTTTGTTAAAATATCTTCAAAGAGATTCACTGTGATTTGGCATGGAAATGAAAGGACTCGAGCATGCAGAAAAGCATCAAGTGTAAGTTCCTCATTAGTGGAACAAATATTCATCATCGGGAGAATGACCTCAAGGCCATACTTGTATATTTCTAGCAAAACAACCCCTAAGTGTTTTATGAGCCTTAAGAAGTGAAGACACCCCCAAGTGGACAGAGTGAGGTTGTGTTTGACAACTGGGACAGACAGCCACCATGCACCCAGGACTGAAGCTGAAGGCAGGAGAAAAGACCAGGTTCCTCGGAACAGAGGAAAAGCTCTAAAGCTCCGAGAAGCTGTCATGACTAGTTCTGGCATTTTGAAGATCTGTCATTAATGCATCTTGGCTTCAATGGCTGTGTTTTCTTTCTCAGGTGTGCATGAAATCACTATACATCTCACAACTTACAGTGCTTAGGAGGACAACCAAAATAATGCGGGACCGAACTAGGTTTTGCAAACCCAAACTCATCTGCAGTGTGCAACTTGCTCTAAGCACTTTCCATTTTATTCTATTTCATTATTTTAAAGTTCTGGTCATGACCTACTAGATTGATTTACTGGTCCACGAATAGGCTGTGTCCTGCTATCTGGGTCAGATGAGAGCCGTCTCGTCCGCCCCATGGGGGAAGCCTCCCTGGGAGGTGGGAGGGAGACGTTGCCACGTCTCTAAAGCAGTGCTGTCCAATAGAAATGCCACGTTAGAAGTGCAAAAATTAAAGGTAAAATTAACTCTAACCCCAACCATAAAAGTATCTTAATGTGTACTTACTATGCAAAATTCCTGGAGCTATTTACGTTATTTTCTCCATATTAAGTCTGAACTCCGTGTGTTTACACTTACAGCCCACCTCCACTCAGACTAGACACATTTCCAGTGTCCAGAGGAGAACAGCCACCTGCAGCTGGGGGACACCATACTGTCCAGCTCCAGAGCAGGGGTCAGGAAAGCTTTCCTGTAACGGGCTAGATAATAAGTATTTCAGGCTTTGCAGGCTAACGGTCTTTGCCGCGGCTGCTCACCTCTGCCAGTGTAGTGTGAAAGCCGAGGCAGGTGATACCTGAGCAAACGTCCGCGGTTGTGTGTGGGTGGCAGAGCAGATCCGGCCTGCCGGCCATAGCTTGCCGTCCCCTGCTGTGGGTTATTCCATACCTGAGGCCTTCAGTGTTTCTAGACTCTCCCGTTCAAGCCAATAAATCTTCTTTTTAAATTTGCTTAAGCTATCACCAAAAATTCCCAATTAAGACAGCCACTGTTTTGATCTCCAGCCCTGCTGAGGGCCCTGTCCCCTGGGCCAGACCCTGCTCCCAGCCCTCTCACCACCCTGAATGCTCAGCCTGCACCGGCGCATGCTCTGCACTGCCCTCCGTCCCCCTTATTTCTCTCTCTCCTCTGACTTATGGCTCGTTGCCGGCATTTGAAAAGTGTGTAGGGACATGGGGTTGCATCCCGTGAGAGCCAACATTGTCTGCTTGTGGGCTTGGAATCCCTAATCCAGGGAGAGGGGACGATTGTCGGCTGGCTGAGGGCAAGTTGGCCAAATGAGGAAAAGGCCCTCCGAGTGCGCGGCCTTTGGAGGCTAGAGAAGAGCTGCTGTCCCCTCCCTAGCTGCTGCCGCCTCGAGGCCCGGGAGGAGCTGGTGGAAC
>NW_007729273.1:218860-223621 GCF_000696425.1 Galeopterus variegatus | reverse complement strand
TTAGTGGCTCTTGAGACATCTCCATGTTCTTTCAGCAGGTCCTCTTTCTGTTTTAGCCAGATCCAATTTTGTTCCTACCACTTGCAAACAGATGAGTCCTATTAAGTCCCATTAAATCAGTCCAATCTAAATCAAGTCACAGTGAGTACAGGTGAGCCGGGAAAGGGCAAGACAGGAGAGCCCAGGGAAGCCAGGAGGGGCTTGGTCCTGCGGGACTGGAGCCTGTCTGAGGCCAGCGGCTCCTTCCCACCCATTGCCCTGTTGTCCTGGGCCTTAGTTCATGCTGCGGGGACAGCCCTTCCCCTGCCCAGAGCAGAAAGCACCAGGGAAGGCTGCTGGGGGAGGGGGCGGAGGCTTGCTGAGTCACAGAAGGGAGTGTGTGTCCCCGAATTAGAGGGCTCGGCCAGCTGGAACTGCCCATGGAGACCGCTAACCTGGACAGAATTCCCTGCCCACTCAGTTCTCTTGAGAAAACACTTATGACGTTCGCCAGAATCACAGGCATGGCCTGGGGAGGGAAACCCAAAACTACTCCCTGCTGGGGCCACCAGGGCTACTGTTTAGGATGCACTTCCTGAAGGGAGTGCAGTGGGCTAAACAGAGTCCCCAAACCACGTCCACCTGAACCTCCGAAGGTGACGTTATTAGAAATTGTCTTTAGGTGTAAACAGTTAAAATGAGATTATATTGGATTAAGATGAGCCCTAGACCCCACGGCTGGTGCTCTTATAAGAGGAGGAGGGGACACACGGAGGAGGGAGGCCACGTGGGGAGGAGTCTGCACGCCCAGGAGCACCCGGGCCAAGAGCAGGCCGGAAGCATCCCCCGCCCCGAGCCCTCAGAGGGAGCACCGCCCTGCAGACACCCTGATTCTGGGATTCTCACCTCCAGAGCCGTGAGAGTAAATTTCAAATAAATGTCTATTGTTTTAAGCCATCTGAGCTGGAGGTAATTTGTCATAGCAGCCCCAGAAACTTAATACAGGGGGACAGCTTGAAGAAACCACACTCCTTGAGCTCAGCTTCTGCACCCCCACCCCCCACTGCACTGCCACCGCCCCGTGTGGCTGGTGGGCTCTTTGTAAGTGGCATGGGGCTCCCCCAGCACAGCCCTCGCCCTGACCCTGAGCTCTGCAGGCTCCCTGCCTTCCTGGACCTTCCTGGACCCTGCTCCTTCTCTGGGTTCCTCGCCCTGCACATCCCACCCCTTTTATGACCTTCTCAGAGGATGCTGCCATCCGTGCCTCCCTCTCCCGTGTCCAGCTCCTGGAGGCCACCCAGGGTCATCCCCGTGCCCTTGGTCTGGAGAGGTGCTTCATGAAAGAATTACCAAATGCGATCATTCTGTAGAGCTGAACTTCACAAGCGCTTGAAGAGGGCTTTGTTGGAAAGCGGGAGCTGGCGAAACACCGTTCACGTTTACAACACTGGCATGTCCTAGAACTGTACAGACTGTTGCTGGGGTGGGTTCGTTTCTCCTTCCCCACACCCAGTGAGGAGATGCTCGTGTCCCTGTTTGGATGAGGTGACTGTGGCCCAGTGTGTCAGGGGTGGCCCTGCTGCTGGGCTCTGGCAGTCCTGTGTACCACCCCAACTCAACGGGCACATCCCACCCCTCCAGGAAGCTCTCAGGAACTGCCCCAGCCCTGCCCTCATTTTGCTGAAGGGACAGCCACCCAATGCCCATTCACGTTGACAATTATTGACATTTCCCAGTTTCCCTAAATTTGAGTGATTATACATTCCTGAAGCAAAATTACCCAACTCTAGAACAAGGTGGCAATCAAGGTGCATTTACAAGTCCTGCTTTGTGAAATTGTACAAAGCTGCCCCGCTCCCTCTTCCGAGTGGTCCAGACCTCTGCTGGTGGGAGGCCCTGGCTGCTGTCCTGGCAGTGCAGGCAGGCGTGGGCTGGGCAGGGCCAGCCTGGGGGCCAAAGAGCTTGGAGATTCCCAGAGATGAGTGGGGCGAGGGGGATGGGTTCCCAGGCCTCACTCCCCACCCATGACATGGTCCATCCATCTGTCTCCTCCAAACACAGCCCAGCCAGGGCACAGCTGGGTGCTGAAGGCACGAGTCCCCACCGAGGGCTGGGCTGCAGAGCCATGTGTCGGCCGGACTGCTGGCCCCAGCCCAGATTCCGACCAGCCAGCAGGACGGGTTTCCCCAGGGATGCCAGCTCCTCCTCTCTGCAAGTGGAGGTCAGGAGGACGGTTATGCCCGACAGGGTATGAGCTGTGGTTTCCTTAATCCAGAGTGTGCCTTTGTGAAAATCAGAAAATGTCCCCTTCCTGAACACGTTGCACTCCCCATGTGACTTCCCCAGTCAGGAAATAGTCCTGCAGTGTTACAGCAGGACAGCCATGGCCTGAGTTCTCTTAGTGGCTGGGGTCACAGTGTGGGCTGTTCCCAGCTGTGGTGCCTGCCATGGGGAGCTGCCCCCGGCCCCACGGGATGAGGCTGGAGCAGAGGCAGGGCAGGACTGGCCTCAGGGCCTGCCCTGTTGGCCCACGTGCCCCCAACCTTAGGGCCTGCTCCCATACACACCTCTGGCCACCCTCTGCCCATTTCCGTCTCCTGCAAATTATGGAAATGAGACATATCTCATAAGAAGACTGATTTGTTCTCACCTTACAGATTCTTGCACCAGCTGGTGACTGTGGGGGACAAGCATGGCCAGGGTCTCCCTTGGGCAGTGGATGAAACCCACCCACAGCTCTGCCTGACCTGGGAGGGGACCAGAGAAGGAAAGACAGGGACACTACCCATGGATGGGGTGACCCAATGTGTGGGCCACAGCCCAGGTCCCCATGTCTGGGGACCGCATGGCTTGCTAGTGTAAGACATGATGTGGCTGTGATGGCATTGATGCCCACAGGCAGGATGCCCAGGCATAGCAGGTCTCAGGGCCTAGGCCAGCGCCTCGGAGGAGGATGGGACAGGACGCCAGGCCAGCTCCTGGGTCAGGGCCGCGGTGAAGATGGAGCCTCAGGAGCCTCGTGGGGGAAGTATAAGGGGCCGACTCCCCGCTGCTCCTGCCAGCTGACCTCTGCCCTGGTTCTCCCTGGAGTCCCTGGCACCTGTGTCTGTGGCAACAGTTCAAAACACCAATGCTCTGTGGCTGCCATGACAAGCTGCCACCAGCGGGGGGACTGAAGCCAGCAGAAATTTGTCCTCTTATAGCTCCGGAGGCCAGAAGTCTGAAGTCAGGTGTCAGCAGGGTTGAGTCCTTCTGAGGCTTGAGGGACATCTGCCCTGTGCCTGTCCCCAGCTCCTGGTGGCCGACAGCTGTCCTCGATGTTCTTTGGCCTGGGGACTCGCCACTCCAATCCCTACATTCATCGTCATCTTGTCCTCTCCTGTGTCTCTGTGAGTCCTTTTCTGCATCTTAACGACACTCTGATTGGATTTAGAACCCACCCTAGTCCAGTACAATCTCATCTTGATCCTTAAGTGCATCAGCAGAGACCCATCTCCAAATGAGGTCATGTCCTGAGGTTCCGCGTGGACATCAGGTTTTGCACGGACACCATCCAGCCCACCGTGCCAGGGCTCGGGATTGCTGGTCCAGCCCCCTGTGAGAGCCGCGACGTTGCCACCCACCCCCGCCGGGCTGGGGAAGAGAGACGCCCGAGGAAACCGGCCAGCTCCCCTCCAAGACACACGTGCTCTTTATCTTCCAGCCTCCTTCATTTTTATTTTAATTAAGTCTAATTATTGTATCAACCCTCGCGAATTGAAATTGGGGGCTGTATTAATTTTCTATTGCTGCTGGAATAAATTACCACAGACTTAATGGCTCAAAACAACACAAAATTGATTATTTTACATTTCTGTAAGTTAGAAGTCCAAGGAGGCTTCCAAGGGCTAAAATCAAGTGCCAGCAGGTTGTGTTCTTCTGGAGGCTGTAGGGCAGATCCGTTCCCTGCCCTCTCTGGCTTCTAGAGGCCACCTGCGTTCCTGGGCTCTTCCTCCACCCTCGACGCCACCGATGGCTGGTGGACACCCCCTCGTGCCACGCCCTCTGGCTCCCCCCGCTGACCCCCTCTCCCATTCAGCGCCCCTTTGTGGTCATACCGCACCCACCCAGGTAAGCCAAGGCAGCGTTCCTATCTCCACATCAGCTGATGATCAGCTGAGTGCCACCCGCAACCTTGATCCCCTTTGCCATGTCAGGTAACACATGCACAGTTTCCAGGGATTAAGACATGGATACCTTGGGGGTGAGCGACCTTATTCTGTCTACCACAGGGGTTTTCCTGGAAATCTTATTGTTATTGATTTCTAGTTTAATTCCATTTTTGCTAGAGTCCATCTTCTGCATTATTTCAATCCTTCAAGTTTATTAAGACTTGTTAGATGGCCCAGCATGTGCTGGTCTAACTGGCGGAACATACCATGTATACCTGAAAAATGTGTACTCTGAAGTTGCAGCGTTTAGTGTTAATACCAGTTAGGTCAAGGTAATTGGTTATGTTTCCGTATCACCTATGTTCTCAGTGAGTTTTTCTCCACTTATTCTATCAGTTGCTGGGAGATGGCTGTTAGAATCTCTAAGATGGTAGAATTGTCTATTTCTCCTCTTATTAGGGGCATACATGTCGATGAACGTTGTGTCTTCCTGATAAACTGGCTCTTTTATCATTATGAAGTGTCCGTCTTTATCTCTTGTAGTTCTCTCTATGTTGAAGTATATTTTGATTGATATGAATACAGCCGGTCAGCTTTCTTATACTTACTGCTTACATGCTGTATCTCTTTC
>NW_007729273.1:217027-218246 GCF_000696425.1 Galeopterus variegatus | reverse complement strand
TTGATATGAATACAGCCGGTCAGCTTTCTTATACTTACTGCTTACATGCTGTATCTCTTTCCAACTATTTATGTTCAACCTACCTGAATTTTCATATTTGAAGGAACATACTTAAAATAACTACTAGAGCTAGGTCTTGATTTTTAAAAATTTTTACTTTAATTGTGGTAAAATACACATAACATAAAACTTACCACCTTAACTGTGTTTAAGTGCAAAGTCCAGTAGTCGTAAGTGCATTTGCATTGTATAACCAGTCTCAGAGCTTTCCATCTTACAACAATTCCCCTTTTCTCTCTAGAGTCACCACTTTACTTTCTGTTTCTGTGAGTTTGAATCCTCCAGACACCTCCTAGAAACGGAACCACAAAGTATTTGTCTTCTGCGATGGGATTTTTCACTTAGCATAATGTCCTCAAGGTTAACCCACGTTGTTTCATGTGTCAGAATTTCCTTCCTTATTAAGGCTGAGTAAAATCCCACTGCACGTGTACCATTCCTGGCTTATCCATCCTCCTATGGATGGACACTTGGTTTCTTCCACCGTTTGGCTCTTGTGAATAATGCTACTATAAACGCAGGTGGGCAAATATATCTCCAAGACCCTGCTCTCAGTTCTTTTGGCTGTCCACCCAGAAGTGGAATTTCTGAATCACACGACAATGCTGTTTTTAATTTTTTGAGGAACTACCGTCCCGTTTTTCCTAGCAGGTGCGCATTTTACATTCCCACAGCAGTGCACGAGGCTCCAACTTCTCCACATCCTTGCCAACACCGTCATTTCCTTTTCTTTCTTCTTTGTTTTTTGGGGGGGATAATAGCCATCCTAATGGTTGTAAGATGTGGATCTTATTTTTAAAAATCTATTCTGACAGTCTCTGCCTTTTAATTACAGTGCTCAGCCCACGAACATTTAACTTAATTATTGATATCGTTAGATTAAGTGTGCTAATTTATTTGTTTTCTGTTTCTTCCTTCTGCTTTGTATTCCTTAGTTTCTTCCTTCTTTTGAATTACTTGAATGTTTTTAAAAAATCCATTAGTATTAATTTATTGTGTCTTAGCTATAACTCTTTACATTACACTGTTAGTGGTTGCTTAGGATAAAATATACATAATATACATCCTTAAGTCTAGTTAGAGTTAAGGCTGTACCAGTTTACATAACATATAGAAAGCTCACAACTCCACATGCCCCCCAGTTCTTCACACTATAGTC
>NW_007729273.1:194800-216516 GCF_000696425.1 Galeopterus variegatus | reverse complement strand
TTTACATAACATATAGAAAGCTCACAACTCCACATGCCCCCCAGTTCTTCACACTATAGTCGTCATTACATATTATATCCACATACATAGTAAACACCACAAAACAATGGCGTAATTTTTTGCTTTAAACAGCCTTGAGTATTTTTTTGAGATTACTTATTATATTTATTTATTTTTTAATATTTGGGGGGTACAGTATAATATGTGGATACAGCATACAATGTGTAGTGGTCAAATCAGGGTGGTTAGCACGGGCACCACCTCAAATCCCTATTGCTTCTTTGTGGAGGTCACATTCAAAATCCTCTCTTCTAGCTATAATCTCTAGTAACCACGGTTTCACTGTCTACATCTGTGAGATCAACTTATTTAGCTCCCACATATGAGTGAGAACATGCAGTATTTTTCTTTCTGTGCCCGACTTATTTCACTTAACACAATGTCCTCCGGGCTCATCTCTGTTGCCATACATGACAGGATTTCCTTCTTTTTGATGGCTCAATAGTATCCCTTTCTGTATATATACCGTATTTTTTAATCCACTCATCTGTTATTGAACACTGAGGCTGATTCCATGTCTTGGCTATTGTGAATAGTGCTGCAATAAACACGGGAGTGCACGTGTGTCTTCGACATACTGACTCGTTTACTTTGGATATATACTTTGCACCGGGATTGCTGGCTCATATGGTAGTTCTATTTTTAACAGTCTTATGTATTTCAAAGAAATTAAGATTTTAAAAGCCTTTTATATTTACCCACATCTTTCCCAGTTTTGATACTCTTTATTACTTCCTTAAATCTGAATTTATAACTGGTATATTTTCCTTCAAATAATTTCTTTTAGCACTTCTCATAAAAAAACAATACCTGTTCTAAGTTTTCTTTTATCTGATAAATCTTCATTTTGCCTTTATTCTGGAAGGACACTGTTCCTGATTACAGACTTCTAGGTTGGTGGGTGTTCCCAGCTCCCCCCCACCCCAACTTAAACTACATGGTTCCAGTGCCTCTAGACCCCATAGTTTTGATGAGAAGTCTTCAGTAATTGAAATCATATTTCTCCGTGTGTAATGTGTTTAGTTTTTCTCTGGGTGCTTTAAGGATTTCCTTTCCTTTGGTTTTCAGCAGTTTGATTACGATGCTTAGGCATAGATTTCTTTATATTTATCCCATTTGGGGGCACTGAGTTTTTGAATAAAAAATTAATGTGTTTCACCAAATTTTGGAAAAATTTTGGCTGCTACATCCTTGACTACTTTTTCTGTTCCACTCTCCGTTTCTTCTGCCGGTGGGACTCCGATTTCACATATGCTGCGCCCTCGACACTGTCCTGCAGCCTCCCAGGGCTCTGTTGGTTATTTTCAATCGTTTCTCTCTTTCTCAGACTGGGTTTTATCTACATTCGAGCTCATCTGTGATCACTGTTCTGCTGTGAAGCCAATTCGGCAAGACTTTAATTTTAGGTGTTGTCTTTCTTCAGTTCTAAAATTTCTATTTAGTTCTTCTTTTTAGTTTCTATTTCTTAGCTGAGATTTCTTCTCTTTTCTTTCCCTGTCAGCATATTTCCCTTTAACTGAGTACAGTTATAATATCTTCTCTAAAATCCTTGTCTTCTGATGTTAACATCGTGGTCATCTCAGGGCTGTTCTCAGTGGATCGACTTTTCTCTGGAAATGGGGTCACATTTTCCTGGTTCGTCTTATGTCAAGCAATTTTAGATTATATCCTGAATACTGGGAACATGATACTGTGGAGATTTGGATTCTGTTCTAATCCTCCAGCAGGTGTTAGCTTTGTTGTTTTCTCAGGCAGTTAACATGTTGGATTTAAACTGCAAATTTGGTCTCTTTAGTATCACCTCAAATCACAATTCAGATCTTTTGAGTCTGTCTAAAAATATGTATGGTTCAAAGGTCAGGCAGGGACTTGTGTAGGGTTTGTTTTATTTCTTTTTATCCAGAGTTTGTAGTTTTTATTAGCCAGAGGGTTGGGTCCAGAAGGAGTGAATGTGGCCACACTCATGTGTTTGCTTCTAATACTCAGGTGTTTTGTTCACCTGTCACAAAGCTGGGAGGCCTGTGAGGAGGTGACAGTGACAGATGGGAAAACCTTCAAAAGAGGCTGAGGGACAAAGAACCAGCTCTCGCTAGTCTGAGGGCAGAGGCAGCTGTGGGCAAACCTGCCTGTAGTGGTGTGCTAGTGCTTCTGGAACAAACTGCCCCAGCCTGGGGGCTTAACCCACAGAAATGTACTTTCTCACAGTTCCGGAGGCCAGAAGTCCAATATCAAGGTGCCAGCAGGTTTGGTTTCCTCTGTGGCCCCTCTCCTTGGCTTGCAGGTGGCCGTCTTCTCCCTGTGTCCTCATATGGGCTTCCCTTGGTCTGTATTTTTTGTGTCCTAATCTACTCTTCTTATGAAGGACACCGGTCACATTGGATTAGGGTCCACCCCAATGACCTCATCTAACCTTTATTACCTTTAAAGACCCTGTCTCCAAATAGTCACCTTCTGATTTATGGGGGCTAGGACTTCAACGTGTGAGTTTGGAAGGATGCGATTCAGCCCTTCAAAGGCTTCAAGGGGAAGACGCTGCCACATGGCCCCTGGGTTGCGCGTGTCTACACAGCAACGCCCTAACTCGTGCCCTGCTGTTACACGTGCACTTACGTGCCCTGTGGCACTTTATCCTCCCCGTCCAGGGTGGTGGCCATCTTGTTTCCTATTTTGCAGATGTGGCAGTGATCCCAAGCCACACAGCTGGGGAGTGAAGAGACCCCATGCTTAGTGCTCACCCCATGCCAGCCTGTGCTTTACGTAGATGAATTTTACATGGATTGACTCAGGGGATCCGCCCAAAGGCTCCCGTCCTGGTCAGCTCAGGCTGCAGTAACACAGTGGCAGGACCAAGTGGTTTAAACAACAGCAACTTTTCTCATGGTTCTGGAGGCTGGACGTCCGAGTCAGGGAGCCCGCATGGCCGGGTCCTCGTGCAAGCCCCTCCTGGCTTGCTGATGGCCACCTTCCCTCTTGCTTGTTCTCACGTAGTGGAGGGGGAGGGAGGGGGAGCTCTCTGGTGTCTCTTCTTTCAAGGACACTAATGCTACCATCACAGAGTCCCACCCCATGACCTCGTTTGACCCAAATCACACTGCAGAGTGTAGGCTCTCTCTCCAAACACGGTCACATTGGGGGTTGGGACACTAACACACAAATTTGGGGGGGTCACAATTCAGTTCATAGCAGCTCCTGTGTTTCTGCTGTGTTCTGCTGAGGAGACTGAGCCTTAGGAAGGTGCAGTCACAGAGCCAGCAAGTGACACTGCTGGGTGCCCACTTCCCATGCCAGGGCCATCGGCCCAGGGGACCACTCAGGGCCTCAAGCTCTGATCTCTTAAGCCTCATAGGTCATGGGCACTGTCCATGGACCTCAAGACCTCCTGTCATAGGAGGAGGATGAGCACCGTCGGGGCCGGGCCCAGTCTTGCCACAAGGGGACCGGAGGTTCTTTGGGCCCTGTCTGAGGCTCAGCGTCGGCTCCTGGCAGCCCTGATAGCCTGAGTCAGAGGTAGGCAGCTCCCTCAGCAGGTCCCCAGACACGTGGGGCCTGGACCATTTCTAGGAGCCCTGATGGTGCCTCCCCGGAGAGGAGCAGTCCTCCTGCACAGCTGCTGCCCGGCTGCGTGGTTCCTGTGAGCTCAGTCCTCAAAACCAAAGGGAGAAGCCCCCACGGCTCTGGGACTGCTGCTGCGATTCACTGTAGACAGTGTTCTAAGCCCCCAAACTAGGGCACAGCAGTGAGACAGGCATGCAGCCCACCTGAGCGCAGGCTGCCCATGCTGCTTCCTGTCCTGGGGACCTGGGTGGGGGTTCCCAGAGGACTGTGGCACCCAGCAGGGCCTGCAGAGTGTGGGCCTGTCCTGCAGCAGCCAATGTCCCACGCTCACCGCTCCCCTTCCCCACAGGGGACTGCACTGGGCCTGAAGACCTCTACAGAGCTGTGCCCTGCACAGAACCGGTTGGAAAGCTTGGCCTCAGTGTCATTTTAAATGCAGATGACACACCCGTGGAGCCACCAGAGAGTCTGGGTGGAAACCAGGGGAACAGGGCAGTGCCCTCTGCACCTTGGGAGAGGACAGGAGGGTCAAAAGACTCCTTGGCATTAAAATTCACCCAAGCCAGACTGCTGGCTCAGTGGCATTTGATGTGCCAAAGAACGTTTTTAATTGAGCACTGCGACTTTCCTCCAGATGTATTCATCCAATTATTTACTTCAATTACACTGTCTGGAGAACGGCTTGGCAACCCATCAATCCCCTGATAAGTATCGATACCCAAACACATACAGAGCAGGATCACCCCAGCCCTGCATTGCACCAGCTCCCCTTGCTGTGAGAGGACAGGGTGCTGGAGCAGCAAGGGAGAGGCAGCTGGCCCTGTCCTTTGTCCTTAGAGTATGCCCCCACCGTCCAGTCACCCACCAGGGGAGATGCCATTTGCAAGACATGTGTGCCCCAAAAAGAAACCAGCGGGGCACGTGCACCTGGCCAGCAGGTAACTGTAGCTCCACGCATAGCCACGGGTGAGTCACGACAGGAAGATGTGCAATTACAGGGACAACAATACCCCAAGGAAATCAACCCGGGACTTATTAATATCAGACCCATAGGTGACAACTGTCAGACAATCGGTCAACAAGGGGCCTTGTGTCTGCATGATCCCGGCTAACCCATTATGATCTTTATGAAGTGTCCTTCTGGGGGGTCTGGATCTTCAAATATGAGGGGAAGACCCTTCCCTTTTATTAGCAGCTAAGCTCTTTATACTTTTACCATATTGCAGCAGGTTAGAAGTCTAAGCTTTATTGTCTTATGTTATTGAAAATCCAGATTCCGGCAGGCTTCTCCCTCAGGTCAAGCTTTGTCTGCGAATACATTCTCATTTTTCCATGTACAGAGACCGTCTGGAGAGGGGCAGAAAAAGATTATGGCTGTAATATACTTAAATCCAATTTATTTGCCTGGCCAGAAACTTCCACCCTCACAATTACTTCCTACCCGAGATGTTGTCTTTAATTCTTTCCTGACAGGGAGGAGCGGGCGGCAGCGGCTTCCAGCAGGTGCAGGTGCACAGAGAGGCTGCAGCCCGCGGCGGCCGGGCTGGTGGGTGACAGTTGAGCCGAGAGAGGGGTCCAGCCACTGACCGAAGTTTCCAGTCCAGAACTTCTCGTGTGTTGATGAGGAATGGATCTCCAGTGGCACGTTGTTTACAAGAGAGAAACACATGCGTTAGAGGACGTGGGCTCTAGGGGAGGCCTGGCCCGGTCCTGCCGCAGCCCCTCACTTGGGCTCATCCTGGAGCTCTGTCTCGGTGGCTGCTGGGACCAGGGCAGTCCCCACAGCCTCATGTGAAGGGCTTTGTAAGCCTGTGTTAACATTAACTTGCCTCTGGATGCAGGCTCGCAGCTTGAGAGGGAAGTGATTTTAGGGGATTATTTTTTTAATTAGTGTTTGCTCATCTTAAATGATGGGATGCAAGGCACTGTCAGGGCAGATGTGGGGGTGTGGCCGTGTCTGGTTGCCCAGAGGCCACCCGATCACCACCCGAGCCCTCCCCACCCCCACCCGCTGGGCGAGTGGTGCACGCAGCAGGGATGCTTGGGCCTCCGTGAGGACCCCACCGCCACCCCAGACCTCCACGAGGACTCGACAGGCAGCCAAGGTGCTGGCCACCCTAACAGCGTCGCAGGCTTCCTGCCGCCGAACAGCAGGTGCATGGAACTTTGTTCTGCTTTTCAGGAGACCGGGCTCCTAGACTGCTGTCTTGTCAGGGAAAAGCTGTGTGGGAGGCAGAAGGCAGAGCAGCAACGCCAAATACGCACCCCAGCTCCGAGTGCAGGCGGTTTCCACAGACTTTGATCTCCAAGGGTGCTGGTGGGTATCACCAGTTTGACCCCAGAAGGGGAAGAAGACAGTGATCCTGTCAGTAGGTCTGGGGACAAGGCTCAGAAAGCAGCTCTGGGCATAAATCTAAGCACAGAATCCACGCTGGGGAGGACAGAAAATGGACTGAAGAGAGGGCATTTCAAACATTAATAGATTTGCCAAATTGTCTTCCAAAATGCTTGAAACTCTTCTCATTGCTACCAACACTGACCGAGTGCCTATTTTCTAACATCTTCACCAGCACTAAGTATTACAATTTTTAAAAAATTTGCCAACTTGACAGTAAAACGATACCTTGTAGATTTGATTTGCATTTTTTAACTTATGAGTTTTAGCATCTTTTGTTGTAGCAAAAATTCAAGAGCCACCCAAGCATCCATCAATCGGACACCAGTTATGTGAATTATTTGTCATCTATTCAGTGTGATGGTAACTAGCTCTTAAAATGGTGAGTTCCATCTGTGCTGATCAGACCTCCAGGACATATGAAGTGAAGAAAAAGTTGCAGGACTTTCATATGTAATTTTAATAGGTTCTGCACATGCACACATACATGAACACATATGTGCACACATATACGTGCACACTCATACACTTATATACACACATGCCCATGCACATACTCATGTACACACACACATGCACCCATGTGTGCACACTCATACATGAACTCACATGCACAAAACATATATACACGTGCATGCTCATGCACACACTCATACACATACACACAGACACACCCATGTGCACACGCTCACATACACACTCATACACACATACACATTCATGCCCATGCACACACCGATACACCTACATACACACACACACACACACACATGTGCACTCATCATACACATTCATGCCCATGCACACACCGATACACCTACATACACACACACACACACACACACATGTGCACTCATACACACACACACACACACACACACACATCTCCGGGCAGAATGTGGTGGGCACCGAGTAGGAAGACAGGAGATGTGTTGCCCAGCAAGAGGGTGGCTATTGCTGCCTGGATTTCGGGGCGGGACTGCTGTTTGTGCGAGACCAGACAAAGTGTGTAGAGTTGCCACATAGATGCAAAGACCATTCTGCAAATGTTAACCACATTAGGACAGTTTGGATGTAGCTAAATTAACTGACCAAGGAAATACATTGGAAGATGAAAAATTTGCTAATTTGATTAAATGTACTTCTTAGAACAGTTTTCAACTTGTAAATATGAATAAGTTCTTTTAGGCCAGTTTTTCAGAAGATTTCACCGCTGTCTTCTAGAGTAGTCTCTATCCTGGACACCTAGGACAGCCGCGGCTGGGGGAGGTGCATGAAGCCTCATCTACCTGGTCTCCTGCTTTTGAGTAGGTTTGAATTTTCTGCAACAATAAGTTTTTTAAAGCACCTACCAATACTGAAAATTTTGTTTTAAATAAGGAAGCTTGTAAGCCAATATACTTAAAACAGATTATCATTATTTATAAACATGTTGGTATTCTAAGAGAATTAATTTGTTAAAATATTAAAACAAATTGGAAGGGTTATCAGCATGCCAGATACAAAGGCACATCAAATCTAAAACTCCCGGTGCCAGCTGGAACCCACTGGAAAACAGAGCTTTTACAAAATGCATTACCAAGAGGGGCTGGGTCTTGTGTGTGGGCGGGAGAAAGGCCCTGACCCAACTTTGCGTCCCCCTTTTCTCTCTAGGTCCCTCAGTGGCTTTGCTAGTGCCAGAATCAGAAAGTGTCTCCAGAAGAGCTCTGTCAGCTTCTGGCCCTTTTTTCCCACCCACCGGCCATAGTGCTCACACCCAGACCAAGGGCAGGTTGGGGGGCTAGATCCACGCACAGTGCCCCCAGCGTCCTGGCCCCCTGCTGGGTTAGACCCCTTCTCTGAGACACTCCCTCCGGACAGAGCTGGCCCCTGGCCTGAGACCTGGACGTCCCCCTTCCGCAGTGGTTCGATCTTCCTGAAGCCCCAGAATCTCCACGCCGGTGTTCCAGAGGACGCTCTGCCCTACCTTTGCATAAGGAGGGCTCCCATCTGTCCTAGTGGTTGGACCAAACCTAAGAAACAGACACCCCAGAGGAGAGGGAGCTCGGTCTCCTGTGGGTAGAACTCTCTTCAGCTCGTCAATAATGGGTGCCCTTGTAGTTTCTACACATTGCAAATTCGAAACTCTTAGGTTTGGGCTCAACCTGGGCACTGGGACAGTGCCTGCAGGCCTTTGCTGTCTGTGGCACTGAGAGAGAGACACAAAGACAGACAAAGAGAGAGTCAGAGAGACAGAGAAGGAGAGGGAGGTGAGAGAAGGGGAGGGGAGAGGAAGGGAGAGGGGAAAAGAGAGAGAGACTTTCGCACAGGACAGATGGACCAGACCAACCACACCTGCATGGAGAATGCTCATGGGGGCTGTGGGGACTCCCTCTAAGGACTGGGTGGTGAGGAGCCACCAGCAACAAACAGCAGCAGGAGAGGACTTTGCAGGAAAAGAGGCTGAACCATCAAAGGACAGGCTGGGCCTGGGTAGGATGGCTGAGCTGGGAACTGGGCTCAGAACCAGGCCACCCCTCGGGTGGATGTGAGATTCCCTGTGACAATGGGAAACCCTGGAGGGAGGTGTGGCTGGAGCGGGAGAGCAGAGGGGTCTTTTGCAGAGCTGGAAGGCAGGCACCATCCACGACAGCCCTCCCTCCACGCTCGCCCTGAGCCTCCCTCTCTCCCTGGACTCAGTCTCCCTCCCTCCCAGCCAGGGCTTCAGGGGAGCCAGCGCCTGAGACCCCAGGGCGGCCTCCGAGGAAGGGGCTTCGTTGCTGTCAGCCGCTGGGCTCCTGTGAAGGACTCAGAAAGGACTCGCTCAGGGCCTCAAATTGCACCCAGCTGCAGATTAGGAAATTCAGGGAAATAGATTGTTTGGGTCTTAAAATTCCATGTGGCTTCTGAATGAAAGATTTTATACAAGTTGACATCGTGATCGAGGGGGAAATTGTGAGCCAGATGACCAGGGTTGGATCCAGCTCTGCCACTGACCGCTTGTTGGCCTTGGGAAGTCACAAATTCCCTCTGTGGATGTGCCCTTGGCCACCTCTGTACCCCAGGAAGGGCCTCCTCTGGCCTGTGGGATGAGTGGTGTGAACAGAGAGGCTGTTACCACCAACAGAAGTTCCCAGCTGTGCGCACAGGGTGTGGAGGGCAGCCGAGAGTGCAGCTCGTGTGACCCCACCCCGTGTGTGGCGAATGTCCCCAGTGCCTGCCCCACAGAGAGCCGGTCGGGCCTGCTGTTTCTCCCTACCTGCCCCTCCTGCCCTTGTCCCTCCTGTGGGCTCCAGGGGCCACCAAGACCTCGTGGGGGCCTCCAGAAGTCCCACCAGCACTGCCTGTGGATGTGAACAAACCCAGCCCTGGAGGAAGTTTGAGACCTGGCTCAGAAGGGGGTTGGCTTTCCTGGAGGGCAGGGAGCAGCTTCCTCCTTGCCCAGGCCTGGCCGCCTGGGGACTCTAGATGGGGTTTTCCTGCAGGGCAGGCAGGTGCTCTCGGGCTCCGGGGGGCGCGGGTGGGGGTGTCCTCCCATGCCCTGGGCTCTGCAGCGCCTCCGCCGGGGCCTGCAGGCCCTGCCCGGCTCATCAAAGCATTTCCTTTCTGAATCACCGCGTTCACCACTGGCTTCCCGGGAGCCGGACCCTGCTGCCAGAACCTGCGGAACCAGGAAAGGAAACCCTTACAGGCCTCAGATGTCTTCTGTCCGACACTAGCAGGTGATTGATACAGTCCAGGCCCAGGCTCTCCACGCCCCACCCGTGTGCACCCGCGGACGGGGGCAGCCACAGCCGGAGTCCGTGCCCGGCGTCCCCAGCGTCCCACACGCACACCAGCCTGGGGACCAGCCCCGAGCTCCGGGGAGACGCCTGTATTCTCTGGCATTTTCATTTGAAGCAATGGTATCAAAAAATAAGTGCAGCCAAGAAGGTGTCCTTAGGCGGCTACGCGTGGCCATCACACCCCACACACGTGGTGCAGTGTCCGTGGCGGCCGGAAAACGTGGGCGCAAGTGCGGGGGCTCGTTGGCTCCGCGCCCCGGCCTCTAAGGCCATCGGCTTCTCCACTCCTCTGAGGCCGAGCGCTGGGGCAGGAATCGGAGACAGACTTCGGGGTGCCCGTGCTTCGGCTCCTGGCGCGGCATCCATCGCCGGGTGAAATTTCCTGAAATGCACTTGGAGACTGGGCGCAATCAGACCTCCCGGGGAGCGGTGCGGGGTTCGGGGAGGGGTCCCCCCAATAGTGGTCCGACCTCCCGGGGCGTGGTGCGGGGTTCGGGGAGGGGTCTGGGACTTGCCCAGGACGCGCCAGTCGCAGGTCCGCACGGGGAAGGGAAGGCAGTCATTCGGTGGCTCTCACCGCAATTCATTTTAATTACGAGTGACATTAAAAGACCACCTAAAGATGAGACAACGCTGGCGTAAGAGTCTCAGGGTTACTGCAGGGAATACTCCATAACCGAAGTGTGTTTTCCCCGAGGACTTATACCACCATTTGATTTAATTTTTAATTTTTGCATTTTAATCAAAAATAGATCAAATGGTGGTGGTCTCTCCGGGGAAACATATTTCAGACAGGAAACCGTCCAAGCTCCTTTTAAATACGTAAAGCTGCCACCTCCCTGAGTCAGGATGGCCCTGCAGCCAGCACCCACTCCACCTCCCCGCCGGCTACCTTTCCACTGCAGGCGCCCACGTGCGTTTAATTGACGCACCCACACGGGTGCGTGGGGCCTGAGGTGTCCCTAGGAGGTGCCAGGTACGTTTTCCAGCGGGAGTTCCCTTACTTTCCTAGAGGCACTGGGGTGGGGAGGTGGGTGGTGTGAATCCACCTCTCAGGTGTGTGTACACGTGTGCACACTTGCTTTTTAATGCTCTGCGTTCTAATCAACAGGCAATACAACCGTTCAATTGCAAGGAAAGGCACGCACATTTTTATCCAGGTGCCTCATTGTTAGAGATGTGTCTTCCATCCACAGTGGTCACCTGGCTTGTCACATCGCTGCTCAGAGGTTGGCCTAGTCTCCTGCTGATATCCAGGTGGGCTCTGAGAGCAGCCACCTGACCCACTGTGTGACCTTAAAGGACACACTGTGTGCATTCTTCAGCCTCTCTGGGCTTCGTGTCCTCGTCGTACAGTGGGAAAGTGCTCGGGAAACACTGTCCCATTCATGTCAATATTGTTGCACGGGAAATAGAGGCAGTCTGCTCCCTTGTGCGCTCTCATCCTGAGCTTCTCCAAGGGATGACGGAAGACCTGTGCAAGGCATGGAGGGGGCTGGGTGCTGGGTGGGTGCTATGGTATGAATGTCCCCTCCAAAACTCATACTGAAGCTTAATCCCCAGTGTGGCAGTGTTGAGAGGTGGGGCCTTTAAGAGGCAAAGCCCTCATGAAGGGATTAATCTACTCAAGGATTAATGGTTTTTCGTGATAGTAGACTGGTGGCTTTATAGGGAGAGGAAGAAGCAGGTTAGCAGTCTTGTGCCGTTTCACCATGTGATACCCTGTGCCGCCTCTGGAACTGCAAAGAGTCCCCACCAGGAGGAATGCCCTCCTCACCAGACACACCCCCTCCACCTGGGACTTAGCCTCTGGAACTGTAAGAAATAAATTCTTACAGTTATTTATAAACTACCCAGTTTCAGGTATTTTGTTATAAGCCACAGGAAGCTAAGTGGGGGAGCTGGGCCACGGGGAGGCCCAGGGCCTCCAGAACCGCTGCCCTCCCTGAGGTTATGCACAGCTCTCAGCCTGCAGCTTCTTTCTCAGGGGCCTGCATCTCATGTCCGTCACTAAGTAACCCAGGGTCCCTGTTCTCCAGGCTGGAGACCTGACAACACAGCCAGCCAGACCCTGACAAAGCTGGATGAGCCAAATGTCTTTGTCACACTCCTGTTACTGAACCCGGGTCCCTGTTCTCCAGGCTGGAGACCTGACAACACAGCCAGCCAGACCCTGACAAAGCTGGCTGAGCCAAATGTCTTTGTCACACTCCTGTTACTGAACCCGGGGACTCAGTGATACCCCGACCACGTCAACCCAGCTCCTGATGTGTGCTTTCACGTACTTTTATTTTAACACGGTGGTGGTCTTGGCCTCTGGTGCCTGTGGGAGATGCCCAAGCCAAGGAAGTTTCCCCACTGCTCATCAATGTCATTTTCATAATGGTCCACTGATTTAGCACCAGGAAAATAATGAGCTTTCTCTTAAAGAACAGGGACCGTCAAGTTGCATATCAGATTGTTTCTGTTTTTGCTTTGGAAGCCCAGAGAAACACTGAGTGCTCCAGACTGGCAGCCTGGTTTTTGGTCCAGTTGTCTTCCCCTTAATACAGTTTGCAAGGTGGAGAATCAAGATGGCAGAATGGATGGTCCCCAGCATCACTCTCTCCCACAATCAACAAATTTACAACTATTAAAAAGCAAAGACTGCCAAGCTGGGGCCACGAGAGCTCAGGGGACGAGGAGGAGAGACCTATGGAGTGCATGAAGGTGGGAGAAGTCACAATGAGAGAAAGAAAAAACCACTCTGACTGTTTCGAGCCCCAGCTGTGTCCAGGCTGGAGCTGCTGAGTGCACAGAGCAGGAGCTGGCAAAAGCCACAGTTGTGCCCTTTGGATGGAGTTGCTTGGAGGTGGCAGGAGAGAAGAGGGCCTTGGTTGCCCCCAGGCCTGCAAAACCACTGACAAGGTTCCCATGGACCCACATATGAGTGAGGGGCCACAGACAAGAGAAAAAAGGAGCCACTCAGAGGCCAGTGAGTCATTGCAAGGGACCAGCACATGGCCAACCCCATGGGAAGTGTTTGGAGTATGGGAGCTGGGAGAGACAGGCCACCAGGGAAACATTGGGGCACAGCATGGACAGCTGATCTGCCCCCTAATCAGCACAGGCTCACTCAGCGTAGGCTGGTCAGGAATACAAAACTGCATGGGGTGCAGTTTGCTGAAAACACTCAGTCCCAAACCAGTTTCCACACAACCCAGGTGTACCAGATCTCACAAGACCCAGAAGTACTTAGAAGGTCAACAATTAAAACCCGAGCTGCACAAAAAGCCTTTCCCAGGGAATCAGCAGCAAAGAAGCAATTTAGCTCAACCACAGGGTTCAAGTGCTGGCCCCCACAGGAAGTTCCCCCATTTTAGAAGTAAGCAAAGGACAGCAAATTAGTTCCAGTGCCGAGTTTAAGTGGTGGGAACAGCAAATAATCCAACAGACTGAAGGAAAACACAAAACACCCACAGACCAGAGACAAAGTTTGATACTAACTAGTAAAGGTCTAACCACCAAAGAACACCTATAAAACCTAGAAGGACTGGAAGTCCCCTGGGCTTCTGAGATGGGGATGCGGGGGTCACCGAGGGCCTCAGCCATGCCCCCCCAGCAACCAGGCCAGTGATGGAGCCGACCATGGGCCAGCCTCCCCGACTCTGTTTCCCTACCCCCCCACCCCCGCCCTTCCCACTGCTTTGCAACATCTTAGAATGTAAAAAAATTAATAATAATTTTTAAAAATACAATTGGCAATTTGTGATTCATCACAGATGTGTTTTGAGGTCAGATGTCCAGCTCACCCCCAAGGCTGTAGGACAACAGGTCCAGGTAAAGGTGGCTTGGCTGTGGTCCCTCTAGGGCCCACCCACCATGGCTGAGGGTAGAGCCCAAGTCTGGGGGAGTCCCACCCACTGGGCAGGTGGGGGCATGTTGGTTGGGAGCAGGTGCCCCTTCCCCAGGCTCAGCACCTTCTGGCACCACCCCCCCACCCCCATCGTTACCTTGGCCCGTGCTTGGCCACACATGGTGAGCCCCCATGCCTGTTGCTTCTGCCCCTTGCCCTGGCTGGGCATCAGGAGAGCTGTGCATCATGACACAGGGTGAGTGCATGTGGCTGCTGCTCCAGATCCACAGGGCCCAGGGGAGGGAGGCCTGCAAGGACTTTGGTCAGTCATGTTCAGGATCCCTGGACCACGCTCTAGCCCCACAGTTTGCCCAGAAGCCCTGTTTCACCAAGTTTTCCTATAGGCCATGTACTGCTTGGAGAGCTGAGTGAAAGGGAGAGGTCTGGAGACATTTTCTTGATATACTTTATTCCCCCATGTGGTGGCTCTGGAAGGTGCAAGGTCACAGCTGACCCTGGAGCTCCTGGGCTCATACCTTAGTGCTGTCCCAGGTGTGTCCCTGTGGGCAGGCCTGAGGGCGAGGGCAGGTACACACCCCAGCTCGTGCTTCCTGCTGAGCCACTGCCTGGACTAGCTCACTCGTGCCTCACGCGTTTGGTCTCTACCCAGGGAAAGATCACCGCGTGAGGGATCAGGGAGGGGAAGAGCAGGCACCTTGGAGCAATGGGGGGGGGCAGTGTCCCCCCACGCAGGTGGATGGGGAGGGGCAATGACGACGCCCAGCACCTGGGAGCTCCCTTTCCATCAGGTATGTTATGTCTTTGTTGCTTGTGTTTCATTTTAGAACCAGAGCTCCCAGCGATGGAGTCCCACATGGAGAGTGTGCCATCCAGGGCAGGACAAGCGGAGTGAGCCACAGACCTGGCAGCCCCTAGGAGGCCCAGGTCTCCTCCATCTGGAGGAGCTCTGCTTGAGCCCAGCTTCCAGAAGATGCTCGAGTGCCCCTTTATCCCTGGGCAGGGGCTCAGGCACTGGAGCCCCCCAACTTGGGCAGGTGGCCGCTGAGAGCCCTGCACCTTGGAACGTGGGGGGTCCTGGGCAGGGGACCTTCGGAGGCTTCAGGGCCCATGCTGTGGCTGGCTGGAGGTCACTGACTGTGCAGTAATCTTGTTTGTTTTGCTGCCAAAGTGACGATTCTTTCATAGGCAACATGTAATAAGTGCTGCTTCCAATTCCGAAGGGAGAGCATTCTGCTGGGTTTTAGAGTTGGAGGACTTCTTTAAAATAACAAAGTTTCGAAAATCACCGGGAATGCTTAAAGTGTTAAATGAAAAATTCAAGATAGTAAATTGTACATATGGTATTTCTTGAGAGTCAAAGGAAAGAAAGAGGGAAATACAACAACCTTGATGCTGAAATACAGAGCAATTTAAAACCTGTCTCCAGGGTCTCTCCAGTGTGCATATACGGCTTTTATAAACAGGAGAAAGTTCTTGGCCATGAAACAGAAGCTGAGAGGCTGTGGCAGGATCTAGAAAGAAGGCAGCGGGTGGGATGAGCCTGGGTAAGACGTTCAGGGGAGCGGCAGGTGCAGAACCAAGAAGCAAGAGGGGCCTGCAGTCGCCTCCTTCCTGTGACGGCCGTCACCACTCACACATGCTCCAGCTGGCCCTGGCCAAGTACACTGCACCCCCGCTAGTGGCTGTGGCACACCTGAAGTTCCAAAGCATGTGAAAAATTGGTTCAGACCGACTCTGGGAATATGCAATGATCCCTCCTGGGTGCCGGGACTCTGCCTGGCACAGGGGACACTGCTGGGTGGGGCGTCGTCCTCACCAGCCACACAAACCCAGTGCCCCAAATGCTACAGACCCGCTCAGCTCCACGTTTAGCTTTATGATCTGACTTTCTCATCTCAAAACTGATGACAGCAGCTGCCTTGGGGGCCACATCTCTGTGCGAAGCTCTTGGGACAGTGCACAGAAGGAAGGAAGCCTTTGCCCGCCCAGTACCAGCTCCCCTATGGGGGTGGCCGAGAGCCCTGCACCTTGATATGTGCGGGGTCCTGGGCTGACCCAGCTGACGCGGAGCCAGTGTGACTGGATGGCAGGTGGCCGGAACCGGACTTTTTCATCATCTGAAGTACGTTAACCATGTGTAAATATAAAAATCACTTTAGTCACAAAATAAAGGCAAAATAGAAAAGAAATTAAATCATAATTATAAGATTTTACAATATATTTTTTAAAAGAAACTTGAAAATCTATGTGTGACATTTTCTACCTCAAATGAGATGGGGACATCTGAATTAATTTCAGAGAAGAAATCAAAGAAACATGAGTTAGCTCTCAGCTTCTATTTAAGAAATTATTCTAACAGATTGTTTTAAATATAGAGAGCAACTGAAACATTCTTGCACACAGGACATAAGCTCTGGAGCCCCTTGGCATGGGGTCAGTCCTGGCTGGAGTGCCGACCTCGGCTAGTGGTCAGCAGGGGACTTCCTGTCTCCAAGGGCACGGGGTGCTACCTGAGCTACCCTTGGCAAAGCATACAGGACGGTGTGTGGACAGATCCAGGGCTGGCTGAGATTACAGACTGGAGATCGCACCGCTAAGCCAATTTGCTCCTTATTCAAAGTTCATTTTCAAAAGAACATGTTGAGAAACAGACGAAAAATAGAAAAATGCAATAAATAACAAACACCCATGTTCTCCCCAGAATGAACTATTAACACTCATATTCGCCTTTGCTTTTGTTTTGTTTTAATGAGTAAATCAGGACAGTTGCAGCTGCAGTTCCTTCAATCACCGCTAGTCTCATCTCCCTGTCCCCACCCCCACCTGGCAAGGCCACTGCCATAGGCGTTCCTGGCCTGTATACAACAGCTTCTCTGCAGAGTGCACTCTGTCCCGGGCCACATCTGCTGCTCTGCAGGGTCTGAGCTCCTTGAAGTGAAGGAGTGGGGGTCTCGGGGGTCTGTGAACCCCACATTGGTTGGTTGTCAGCTCTGGGCCACCCAGTCATGGGATGTGACCACAGGCATCTCTGGACCAGGCAGTTCCAACTACCACAGGCAATCTCTGGAGAAGGCTGCTGTGGGAGCTGGGAGACCAACCACAGCACCCAACGTGCAGGGGCATCCCCGGTGACACTGCCAGGACAAGTGGGATGTGGAGCCGAGTCTGATGCCTGATGGCTGCGTGGAGGTTCCGGCATTTGCCAGCCCCGCAATCACATCGCCTTGATTTTATATGACTGCATCTCTGGAGCCTCTTATATCATTATCATAGAATTTCACTATTCCTATCTAGTCATGAATATAAGCTGCCTATTCCAATATTAGGAGCTATTTTAATAAAAATACAGGATTAAATTAAGAGCTTAGATGAGGACGCTGGTGGTGAGACGAGTGGCCACCTAATCATCCTTGCTCTTTTGTGAGCCTCAACAGCTGAGAGGATAAATAAAATTATTAGCAGAGCATTTGAAAATTCTTGCATTAACTTTGAGGAGAAAAAAATACATGTTCTAAGAACGGTTTCCAAACCCTGTCTGCTAACTCCTGTCAAAGACTGGTGGAGATCATTTGTATAGTAAACCTTTGCAACCAAATACAAATACCACATCTGGGTACAATCTTACACATTTAGGTGGATTGTGTACATAGACGGAATATGTGGAGGCCATGACAAAATGCTGGGGTTTGGTTATGCTAAAACCTAAACTTTCTAAGACTAATGGAGAGCATGAAAGAACATAAATAATATTTTGGCTGCTTCAGGATTTCCTTAATCTGTTAAGATTGAAACTGTTACTTGGAAGATTTTCTGGGCCACTGAGTCAGACCTTCTAGTTCTTGCCATTATGTGTGTGGTGGTGTTTTCCAGAATAAGATCCAGAGCATGTAAGGGCCTCCCGGGACTATGGCCACTTGTCTCAGGAGTTTGCTGTGGAACGTGAGACTCCGGGGCAGCCGGCTAGCTGTGGGATTCGGTGCGCATTGGAAGAGCACAGCAGCCAGCAAGGACGTCTCCAAAGGCTAAACTTTTGGACAGCGGATCCTGAGTGCGTCTATCAATTACTGCAGATGCCAGTGAAACCACATCTTAAGTGGAACCATCTGGAAAGACAAGGAGGCTTTGTCAAAGTCTCCTCCCACTCTGTTGCCAGGATGCTGCTCCAGCATCTACACGAGGAGACACTGCTGGCCTCGGGGAGAGGAAGGAGAGGCCTTTCAGCGGCCGCCACGGAATGGGAGGATTGTCACAGGGAAGTGGCAGTATCTAAATCCAAATGGAAAGAACTAGAGTGAGCATGACCCCTCCCTGCAAGTAGATCACAGGTCAGTGTGTTTTTTGTTTTTAATTTTACTGTGTTAAGGACACTTACATTGAGACCTACCCTCTAACAGAGTTTTAAGTGTATGGTATGGTTTTGCTATGTGCAATGTGGCACAGCAGATCTCTAGAACTTCCTCCTCTTGCATAAGTGAAATTTTATACTCGTTGGTTTTCAGCTCTCCACATCCCCTCCCTCCAGCCCCTGGCGGCCATCATTCTACTCTCTGCTTCTGGGAGATCATGCAGTCTTTGTCTTCCTGTGACTGGCTTATTTCACTTAGCTAATGTCTGCCAGTTCATCCATGTTGTCGCATATGGCAAGATTCCTCCTTTTTCCAAGGGCAGACAAGATCAGGCACATTCAGGCTGGTATAGCCAAAGACAAGATACTCCTTTTTGAGGGCTAAACAATATTCCATAGTACAAAAGTACTTCAAAAAGCTCATGGAAAAGTAGACTTGAAAGACAATAGAGATGTTTCCATGAACTTTTTGAAGTGCCCTCATCTGTATGCACCACATTTTCCTTATCCATTCATTTGCTGATGGACACTCAGGTAGTTCCCACATCTTGGCTATTGTGGATAACGCTGCAGGGAACACAGGAATGCTAATGTCTCCTCAAGATCCTGACTGCAATCCCTTTTGGATATACACTCAGAGGTAGAACTGCTGGATCACACGTTTAATTTTTTGAAAAACTTCCACACTGTTTTCCTTCAAGGGTGCATCATTTTTCATTCCCACCAGTTGGCTATTGTGGATAACGCTGCAGGGAACACAGGAATGCTAATGTCTCCTCAAGATCCTGATTGCAATCCCTTTTGGATATACACTCAGAGGTAGAACTGCTGGATCACACGTTTAATTTTTTGAAAAACTTCCACACTGTTTTCCTTCAAGGCTGCATCATTTTTCATTCCCACCAACAGGGTGCAAGAGTTCTGATTTCCTCACAGTCTCACCAACACTTGTTTTCTTCCTTTCTTTCTTCTTTTTTTTTGATAATAGACATCCTAACAGATGTGAGGTGACATCTCATTGTGCTTTTGGTTTGCATTTCCCTGATAACTAGTGATGTTGAACATCTTTTCATTTGCCTGTTGGAGGCATCACGCTTCCTGATTCTAAAACATATTATAAGCTATAGTGATAAAAACAGCATGGTACTGGCATAAAGACAGACATATGGACCGATGGAACAGAATCGAGTGCCCAGAAATAAATCCATGTGTACATGGTCAACTGATCTTCAATAAAGGTGCCAAGAATACAAAATGGGGAAAGGACTATCTCTTCGACAATGGTATTGGGAAAACTGGATATCACATGCAAAAGAATAAAATTGGACCCTTATTTTCACCATTTAAAAAATCCACTCAAAACGAATTAAAGACTGCCTAGAAGAAAACAGGAGGGAAACTTCATGAAATTAGTCTTAGTAATGATTGCATGGATATGACTCCAAAAGCACAGGCAACAAAATCAAAAACAGACAAATGGGATTACATCTAACTGCAAAGCTTCTGAACAGCAAAGGAAATAGTCAACAGAGTGAAAAAGCCACCAACAGAATGGGAGAAAATACTTGCAAACCATATGTCTGATAAGGGGTTAATTTCCAAAATATGAAAGAGCCAAGCTGGGGCTGCTGGAACTCAGGGGAAGAGGAGAGACCTACAGAGCTCATGAAGGAGGAGAAGCCATGATGAGAGAAAGAAAAAACTGCTTGGAGAGTTTTGGGCCACGGCTGCTTTAGGGCCGGAGCTGCTGAGTGCATGGAGCAGGAGCCGGCAGAAGCCGCGGCTGTGCCCTTCAGATGGAGTTGCTTGGAGGCGGCAGGGGAGAAGAGGGCCTTGGTGGCCCCCAGGACAGCAAGACCATTAATAGGGTTCCCATGGATCCATGCAGGAGCGAGGAGCCAGAACAGCTGAACAAAGGAGCCATTCAGAGACTGGTGAGTCAACGTAAGGGACCAGCGCAGGGCCCGTCCCATGGGAAGTGTTTGGAGCATGGGCAGTGGGGGAGACAGGCCCACCAGGAGAACACTGGGGCACGGCAAGGACAGCTGATCCACCCCCAATCAGTGCAGGACCACTCAGAAGAGACTGGCTGGGAATGCAGAATTGCATGGGGTGCAGTTTGATGAAAAGATTCAGGCCCAGATCAGAGTTTCTACACAACCCAGGTGCACCAAGTATCAGAGCTGGAAGTACCTATAAGGCCAACCATTGAGCCCGGGGCTGCACAAAAAGTCTTCCCTAGGGAAACGGCAGCAAAGCAGCAATTTAGCTCAATCACACAGCTCAAGTACTTCCCACAGGAAGTCCCTGTTTTTTGTTTTTTGTTTTTTCCTGACTGTTAAGGGGATCGCAACCCTCGGCACAGTGTGGTCTGTGCCACGCTCAGCCAGTGAGCGCACTGGCCATCTCTATATAGGATCCGAACCCGTGGCCTCAGCACTACCAGCGCCGCACTCTCCCGAGTGAGCCATAAGGTCGGCCCCGCCACCCCATCCCCGTTTTAGAAGTAAGCAAAGGACAATAAATTAGTTCCAGCCCAGGCACACCACCAGTGCCTCGGGGCACCAGGGGACCTGAGGCATGGAGCTTGGGACCGGGCCTCCCCACAACCAGGCACACCACCAGCACTAAGGAGCATGCCAAAAACATTACCTCCATGTGGGTGGCCCACCACAGCCACCACAGTAATTACAGCTGCCACAAAAGTGGCTAGATGTCACAACCAGCACACAGCTGGTCCACCAGCCACCTGAGTGCAATGACACAGGAGAGTCACCAGCAGAGATAAAGAAAAGAAGAGGATGTCTCTCTCCACAAAACCCATTCCAGAGTGACAGAAGCAGAGTCTGCTCTATAATAATATTGGGGGACCTGAACACACCTTTCAGGATTGGACAGATCATGTAGGCAACAAATCCAGAGAGTAACCATGACTCTTTCAGAAGGAGAGAAGGAATCTAGGGTTATCGGTTGTGGGAGGTGGGAGGGAGAGGGGGATGGGGAGAGACTGGACAAGGGGCATAAAGAACAAGTACGATTTGTAACAACACACACGCTAGTAATATTGACTTGATCAACGTGTGTCCACATTGAATCCCAAAAATATTTATAACCAATTATGATTCAATAAAAAAAGAAAGTAAATAAATTTAAAAAAGAAGACATACAAATAGCCACAGGTCCTTTTTGATCACCAACAACTTTTAGGGACTGGAAAAGGCATTTATGACCTGAGATAATATTTCTTCTGCTAATTCAATTATACTAATCAAGGCTTTGGATCCTCATACCAGCCAGCCACCAAAAAAAAAGGCTTTCTTCAAATTCATTATTAAGAGGCTTGTCAAGAATGTTTGAAAAAATTTAAAAATTTGGATCATCATAGAACTGGCTTTCCTGAAATATGAATAAATGGCCCTCACCAAAAGCGTGACCTAAAAAGTCATTTTAGTTGGTACATACATTTGTGGTTGATGGTTGCATTTTAAAAATAACTTTATTCTTTTTAATAGATGTCATGTAATAAATAAATGAGATTTAAATTTGGCTTTTGTGTCATAATTTTCACATAAGTAAATTTAGATGTCAGAAAAAAAATCTTGTTTGTCCTGATTGGGGCTCACACCATCACTGCATATTTAGTAAATGTGCGGTTAACCCTTACTGACCTGAGCTTGTGTAAGCTTTTGTGCCCAGGGAAGCTCCCCAAACCTGCGAAGCTTCAGCAGCCTCAGCTGTGCC
>NW_007729273.1:193358-194170 GCF_000696425.1 Galeopterus variegatus | reverse complement strand
ACTTTATTCTTTTTAATAGATGTCATGTAATAAATAAATTAGATTTAAATTTGGCTTTTGTGTCATAATTTTCACATAAGTAAATTTAGATGTCAGAAAAAAAATCTTGTTTGTCCTGATTGGGGCTCACACCATCACTGCATATTTAGTACATGTGCGGTTAACCCTTACTGACCTGAGCTTGTGTAAGCTTTTGTGCCCAGGGAAGCTCCCCAAACCTGCGAAGCTTCAGCAGCCTCAGCTGTGCCAGCAGATGCGCCCCGGGAGGACCGTGGTTAGCAGGACGAGGAGCACGCCTGAGAGCCACCGCACGCGCAGGGCTCCGTTGCATCCGCCGGCCTGTGCTGAGAGTTTACTGCGGACACACTGGGCGCTTTATGCAGGTGAATGAGAATTCCTGTTTGGATTATCCACAGTCAGTGAGAAATGAGGGAAAAAAGCGATGCCGCTGCTCACAGAGAAAGGGAAGGGTTGAGCCACTGTAAGTTTTTATTTTTTATTATGGTAAGATACACATAACATAAAATTTACCATTTAACAAGGCAAAGTTCAGTGGTATTAAGCATGTTCATAATGCTGTGTAGCCAACCCCACCATCCATCTCCAGAACTTTCTCATCTTCCCTAGCTGGAACTCTGCACCCATTAAACACTAAATGCTCCCCACTCCCTGCTTGGGCCCTTCCAAGCTTGCACTAGGCAGCCCTGCCTTCCTGCCAGGCTGCAGAAGACACACCTGGCTGCACAGTCATGTGAAACCAGTGGCCAGGAAGTCCTCACCAGATATGCTTACATATTTATAAGTATAGCTGA
>NW_007729273.1:189190-193203 GCF_000696425.1 Galeopterus variegatus | reverse complement strand
GTGAAACCAGTGGCCAGGAAGTCCTCACCAGATATGCTTACATATTTATAAGTATAGCTGAAGGGCCAGATGTTTGTGCAGGTCCTTTACAATCTGCACAGAAGTCAAGCATCCAGCTAAAGCCAAGAAGCAGCAGGTCGAGAGGACAGGGCCTAGGATTGCAGGGAGGGGGCATCACAACAGAGTCAGCGTGTGGATGGCAGAGGCCTAGCTTTAGTTCCTTTGTCACCAACATCCTGAGGGCCTGGGCATTGGACTGGAGTGGCTCAGAGGCCCTGTGTGTGTCTATGCAGTAATAAAAGTGGTTACTAGTGCCAGGCTTCCATCTAAGCATCTCCAATACATTATTCTACCACTGACTGCTCACAGTGAGTTATGACGTGGGCACTGTGGTTATTCTCACTTTACAGATGAGGAAACCAAGGCACAGGGTCAAGAGTTAGTAAGCAAACCCCAGAGGAGACTCAGGCAAGCAGTACCCAGTCCCCTGTCATCCACAGAAGTCACCACTTCAGGCACTGAGGCCAACTTGAGGGGCCTCCTAGACTGCAAAGTAAAATGTTCACATTATTCCAGAAAACAGAATGCTTTCCCCTCTAGAAGGAGGGAACAGTCTGCACCTCCACAAAGCATTGCATTTACTGTACCCTAAATGATGTAGGCAGGCAATGTGCTATACAGCCCCAGATCTAGCATGCTGTCTGTGACATCTCCTGGGAACTTATTCAAAATGCAGAAACCTGGGCCCTCCGCAGACCTAAAGAGTCTGCATTTTAACAAGTCTCTCCCATCCCCCAACCCCCTCCACATGATCCATGTGCAGTTGGAGAAGCAAGGAGCGTGGGTCTGGAGCAGGCAGCTGGAGTCCGGGAAGCCGGGCTAGGCCCCAGCAGTCTGACTGTGGACGAGTGACTTGTTCTCTCTAAGCCTCTATCCTTATTAGTATGATGTAAGTAATTCTTCTCTCAAAGGGTTTTTTGAATGTTAAATCCGTTAACGTGTGTGAAGTACTCAGCACGGTGTCTGACATTCAGTGCTGCTCAGCAAAACCAGCTTCCTGCCCTTTGTGAGGGAGGAAAACGCACTGGTAAGTTTCAGACAGCAAGTTTTCAGGAAATTATCTGGTGTAACAGTTATAAACAAAAAATATAATGGAAAAAAGACTACTGGAACTGAGCCTGAAGTGCAGGACCTATACTAACCAAACAAAAAATAAAACAGAGAAAAAAGGGTTTAGCACAGCAAAATGTACCGTGTCTCTGGATGTCTCAGTTTTGTAAAGCTACCCTTTATCGTGCAATTAATCAATAAATACAGCATGAATTCAATCAATAGTTTATGTGGCTTTTATTTTTGNTTATTAGTATGATGTAAGTAATTCTTCTCTCAAAGGGTTTTTTGAATGTTAAATCCGTTAAAGTGTGTGAAGTACTCAGCACGGTGTCTGACATTCAGTGCTGCTCAGCGAAACCAGCTTCCTGCCCTTTGTGAGGGAGGAAAATGCACTGGTAAGTAGCCCTTTGTGAGGGAGGAAAACGCACTGGTAAGTTTCAGACAGCAAGTTTTCAGGAAATTATCTGGTGTAACAGTTATAAACAAAAAATATAATGGAAAAAAGACTACTGGAACTGAGCCTGAAGTGCAGGACCTATACTAACCAAACAAAAAATAAAACAGAGAAAAAAGTGTTTAGCACAGCAAAATGTACCGTGTCTCTGGATAAGTCTCAGTTTTGTAAAGCTACCCTTTATCCTGCAATTAATCAATAAATACAGCATGAATTCAATCAATAGTTTATGTGGCTTTTATTTTTGAAATTTGACAAAATGATCCTAAAGTTGACCTGGAAGAACAAGCATGTGAGAAAATCCAGGAACATTTTGACAAAGAAACTCACAAGGGGAGATGGGAACCAGCCCCCCGTCACACGTGCGCCAGACCCAGGCACTTGCTTCTTCACTTTTCTGCAACCGTGTTATATCTTAATAAAAAGGCCACACGTGTGCACACGTGCACACACACACAGTGTTATAGATGCCGGATGAGAATGAACAGAGAACAGAAAAGTCCAGAAACTATCCCCTATTTGATAAAACTGGAATTGATAGTCTGCGGAGAAAAATGTGGTTAGAATAACTGGTTAATATTTGGGGAAAAAAATAAAGTTAGACAAATCACCTCTTACCCCCAAAAAAGTTGTAGCCAGAGAAAAGTTTTAAATGTCAGTCAGGAAGGACTTTCTTTCTTTTGGCCTGAAATGCGTACGTCTATATTTACTATTGTTTATTTTAAAGGAGATACACCTTAATTAGAAACAATTGTTTGCTGTCCATTCAAAAATTTTTCGGACTTAAGGCAAGTGACAACAGTTTAAATAAATGAGGTCAACACATGATTTTGGATAGGTAGATTTAAAGACTTTTTTTTTTTTCCTTTTTGTCTTTTTTCGTGACCGGCAACGGGATTGCAACCCTCGGTGCTGCGCCCGCACCTCGCTCAGCCAGTGAGTGGCCGGTCTGTATGTGGGATCTGAACCCTCGGCGGGAGCACCGCTGCACTCCCAAGCAGCGCACTGTAGCAGTGCGCCACCAGGCCGGCCCAAAGACTTTTACGTTATTCTTTTTATCACTATTCTCCATTACAAAGGAAAAACAGACTATATAACAAAAAAAAGTCTTTTCTCACACGTTCACTAAAAGTCATGCAAAACTAAAATAAATTTTAAAAAGTCCATCAGAATCATGCAAAAATTTAGACGTACGAGTATAATTTACAATCAGTTCATATGATGTGCAAAATCCTGGAGAAGGTAAAGCCTTTCTTGGATGATTATAAGTCTAGAAACCAGAAAAAAAAAAAAAAAAAGAGGCTGACAGATATGACAGTGAAAAACTTCTGTGTGGCAAAGGATGCATCACTGAAAAGAAAGTGGAAAATTATAAAGTGGAAAAAGTATCTGCGACATATGAGAGAAAGAGACTTAAATGCCTTAACATATAAAGAACTCTTAAAAATAAGTAATGAAAAGACACACAAGCCGACAGAAAAATGGGCTATGGGGCCGGCCCGGTGGCGCACTGGATAGTGCGCCGCTTGGGAAGCGCGGCGGCGCTCCCGCCCGAGGGTTCGGATCCCACATACAGACCGGTTCCCGCTCACTGGCTGTGCGAGGCGCGGGAGCAACACCGAGGGTTGCAGTCCCATTGCCGGTCCCAGTCTGGTACGGGGGCGACACTGAGGGTTGCGATCCGTTGCCGGACACGGAAAAGGACAAAAAGGAAAAAAAAAAAAAAGAAAAATGGGCTATGATGGGAAGTCACACCGTGCACAGTAAGTGTGTCAGAAATGTGAAGTATGACATGCAAATTAAAACCACAAAGTCAGTGGCTGAGATCACACTGGCAGGGATCAAAAAAGAAGTCTTGCCAAAAAGTCAAAATGGAATCTGCTCAAGCTTCTGGATCAACTTGCAATTTATGGGAAATACAGAGTTCAGAGAAGGGGGTGAAACGCGAGGGAAACGCAATTAGCAAAATCTTGACACAAACTCTATAAACTGGTTTCTTGAAAAATACATTGCAAAGGTGTAAAAGAGATGGGGAGAGACCTCGTGACTGAAAGAGACTGAGAAACGTATCATTTAGTTACAACATGTGGGCTTTATTTGGACCCCAATTCAAATAAATTGTAAAAAAGAAAACAAAAGCAATCATTTATAAAATTGATGAAGCATGTAGGATTTTGGTCAAAGATTAGAGTTTTCATGATATAAGGAATTGCTGTAAATTTTGTTAAGAGTGACAACTGTATTATGGTTGTGCTTTGTAAATGTCTCTTTGGGAGAGACACATTAAAATCATTATAGATGAAGTGACATTATGTCTGGTATTTGCTTCCCATGGGCGGTGGATGGGTTGGGAGGACCAGTGTGGGCTGCCGTTGCTGGAGCTGGAGGAGTGATCCTTGTCCCTGTATGTTCCCTGCACTGTTGGCTCTGCCTGCTTTAGTGTGTT
>NW_007729273.1:124002-189011 GCF_000696425.1 Galeopterus variegatus | reverse complement strand
TTAAAAAAGCCCCAAAAAAAAAAAAAAAAAAAAAAAAAAAAAAAAAAAAGATTGGTTCTGTCCAATGTTGGTAAAGGTGAAGAGACACAGGCACTTGATGCCACCTTTGCAGAGGGCAGAAAACCAAAATGTACCCAGCTGTTCAACTTCTAGAATGTTCTCTTATGAATAAAATTGCAAAACTTCATGAAAATGTGCACAAGGATATTTATACAGCAATTTTTGTACTAGCAAGTAATAAGATAAATAAATACAACCTAAATGCTCGTTGTGAAGGGACTGGGCAAATGCACCGTGGTGCCCCCATTTGATGGAACACTGCAAGACCACTCAAGATGGTGCTGTCACACACATTTACTGACGTGAAAAGACGTGCATGACGTTAACATTAAAAGTGTATGTTTGCGGGTATATACGTTCATGTGGAGAAAGTTTTGTTAAGGATATACATCAAAATGTTAATATTAGTTACTTTTCAGTTATGGGTTTATGGATGACTTACTTTCATTTTTTACTTATCTATAATTCAAAATTCATTCTATCGTGACTATGGATGTTGATGTTTTAATGTTTTAAAAACAAATTTGGAAATAAGCCGTATTTTAAAAGGAGGAAAACCATTTCAAATGATGTTAACATCTTTGTTAACCATTTACCATGTTTTTGAATTTTCTGAAATAAGAGTTTTATAATTTATGGGTTTAGAAACTGCTATAAATTTCTTGTGTGAAATTATTAAAGATATGTTTTGATATGTTTAGCTCCTACACACGCACACACACAAAAATAACAGATTATAATTAAAGAAATAGAAAATGTATCTAATGGAGATACACAAATGCCTGGTCTGTTTCCTCAGAGTGTAAGAAAGTGTCTTTTTCCTCCTCTTTTGACAGGAAAACAAAGACGAAGCACTTTAAAGGGATAATCCCATTTCGTGCTCGTCACGGGTGTGCCAAAGCCCAGTTTAGTGGGATCTGTGCAGGTTTTGCCTATTAGCTAATCTGTTTTAGTACCTGCGGTGCTGACAAATTAATTTGGCAGGGGGACGCTGTGTGTGAGGAGAGCTGAGCCACTGGCGGGGGCGGGCTCCTCAGGTGGTCCCAGCGGGCCGCGTGGCCACCCTCCTGCCCTTTGCACCCACCCCTGACCCCCTTTCAAGGGCAGGGGCTTCTCTCCACCCACCTGCGCACATTACAAACAGCCTGCTCAAAGAAGGCGGACTTCATGTTGCTTCAGGAAGAGCTGTCAAGGTGCCGGCCTGTTCCAAACTGGAGTGTTCTACCACCTTATAGAGGTGGGGCCAAAGGTTAGGTGGGGGGCAGCTCTGGCAGGCAGTCAGGTGTGGGCAGGCTGGGGACACTTGGGGACGGCACAGCATGGGTGAGAGCCCTGCTGCCCTTATAGAGGTGGGGCCAAAGGTTAGGTGGGGGGCAGCTCTGGCAGGCAGTCAGGTGTGGGAGGGCTGGGGACACTTGGGGACGGCACAGCATGGGTGAGAGCCCTGCTGGGTCAAGGCCACACTGGCATGGGCTTGGAGGTAAGGACAAAGTCCAGGAGAGGCGGTCTGGAGGTCTGGAACTGCAGAGCGTTGTTTTATGACCTGAACTGAGCCGACTGAAAATGCTGAGAAGATGGTGACGCCACATCTTTCAGGTGCTCCTGAAAAGCTGTTCTAACATCCAGTATCCTCTTCACAATCTACGAAGTCCAGGCACTTGTGATGAAACTGCTGGTCCCCAAGTTCTGGCCAGCTTTTGTCACCTTCACACTGGTACAACGGTTGGTGACCTGTTGGTTTTTCAGAAGAGACCTGCTCTGGGTCAGAGGCTAAGCAGTGGTGGGCGGGGCGCTGACGCTGAAGAGCTGCCCGCGGTCTCCCTGTGCTGTCCTACCTAACGCCAACACCACACCCTGAGGGCCCGTCCCCACTGCACACACGGGGCAGAGGAGGCTAAAGGGGTGAAGTGACTCACGAGGGTCATGAGGAATGAGAGCAGAATAGCTAAGCAGGGCGTGTTCCACGGGCAGGATGGTGCATGGGCCGCTGGCGGTGTGTGTGCCAACTCCTCTAGCACAATGCCTCCCTGTCGGTGCAGGCGCACCTCCTCTCTCCACTTCGGAATTGGGGGGAAAAGGAAGAGTTCACACATGTAAGATGTTATGAATCTAAGACTTCATTTTTTCCATAAAAATCAAGATGTGTATAAAATAAAGCTCTTCAAAATACCTTCTCCCTGTCTCATAGTCTTGGCCGTCTTGGCAGGGGTGGGCACTTCCTAGTCACAGCTCTGGGATCTCACCCAGGGTTAACAGTGCCGCGTCCCACAGGACTGGATTCTGGATAATCCATACCACGAATGGCACTGTCCTCGTTTCCTTTCAATGTCCTGCCCTCCTCTGCTCCATCTTTCCATGTGGAATTCCCCCCATGACTGCACACCACGCTCATTTATGGACTGGGCTCTTCCAAACGACAGTGCTAAGGACAGTCCCTGGCAGGGAGGATGGTCCCTATGAACAGCATGGAGACATGGAGTGTCTGAGGGGCTCTCACCCCCCTCTGGCTTTGGAAGTTTAAAGAACTTGAGATCAATTCTCTAATACAGGGGTTTCTTTAGGACCTTGTCTATCATGTGCACAGGACATCTCAGGAAGCCTTCAAACCCAGAGAAAATAACACCACTCTCCAGTCAGATGATACACTGAAAACCCAAGAGAAAATTAGCAATTTCCATTTTAATATAAAAGGGGTCCTTGTCTCTGATAACGTCAGCTGGAGAATTACACAGACTGGATACTAGAATTTAGTCAAATTCACTTCAGGATTATAGAGCATTTTAAATATAAAAATAAGCCTCCTAATTAAAAAGAGCACATAAGCAGCCCTGGATACATCCACAAAACAGTCAGGAAGTATAAGAGTGGGGCCACACCCGGGTACGATCACATGAGCCACAGTGTTCCCAAACCTCATGGGAAGTGTGAAACAGAACTATTTTAACTTTTAAGTGATGCAGTGGATCTCCCTCTTGAGCAAGGTACATTTGAAAGGGGGCTGCAGCAAGTCACGATGTGGAGTCTCTTTGGATGTGACGTGGATTCTCTGGGCTTTCGCAGTGGGTGGGATTACCTGAGTTAGGGGACAAGCAACCCGCTGCAGAGAACCCCAGCTGCTGTCTGAACAGGGGCCCCCATCTGTAGGAGATTCACATTTTCTGTCCCCCAGTGGGTTCAAAACCAAAACTGGGATCTTCCTTTTTCAAGCGTGCATCTTCTAACAATTCTCAGTGTGGTTAAAATGCCCCTGTAACGATAATTACACTGTGAATTAGTTCATCTTGGCTAAATTAATATACATTAGCTTATACACCAACACAAAGCCCTACATTTAAAATAACTAGGCCAACACTTGTAAACAATGTCTTATTTTCTGAGATGAGTACATATTTATAGGTATCTTAACATATGACACTATAACTGAGGTCTTTAAATTATTTTCAATAGTGCCTGGTACAGAGAATGTTCTCAATAAATGTTATTTCCCTTCCTTCCTATGGTACTATGAGGGGGGGAAAGAGAATGAAAATATCATTTATATACTCATAAAATAACATTTTAAAAGATGATGTCTAAATATTGAATCAGGAAGGTGGCGGGCTCCTCTCACCTGGACGTAACCCAGGTTCACAGTGATCCCCACCTGGGCCCCATCTGCCCTCCCCAGTCTCCTGGAACAGGCCCCTTCTCTCCTCACCTTCACTGCAGAAGCAATTGGGAGAACCAGATGCCTGGGGATGGACAGTTGGCCAGATGCTGTCCACTGTGCAATGAGGTCTCACCAGCATCCAGGAGTCTCTGTCATACTAGGCCACATAAGCCAGCACGTGGCAGGGAGGCTCCTGAGCAGAGGCGGGTACAGTACCCTGTCTTGTATGGACTGTACCATGCCAGCAACGGGCCCCCTGGGCTGGCTAAGGCCCAGGAAGGGCAGGTGGGTAAGGTGGAGATAGGAAAGCAGCCCAATCCACGAGGGCGTCCCTGTTCCGTGGCAGGCGGGAGCTGCCCTGAGCCATGGGGACCTGACAGGAGAGACTCAGGACTTGCCTGGAGAGGCCTGCAGACAGCAGCGTACAAGTCTCACACCAGTGGCTCACTTGTGATCAGAACCAAACGCTCTGGGAGCCAGGGAAGGGGGAGCAAGATTCTACCTGATGGGGGGCTAGAGAAGGCTTTGCATCAGGAGAGGCATCTCGGGGGCCAGGAAGGGCAAGAGAACCTTGCGAGGTGGGGGCATCCCAGGCAGCGGGAACAGCATGAGTTGACAGTGTTCCAGACCAGAGAAGCCTGCGATGACAGCAGCTGGGGTGTGGAATGTGAGGGCAGGGCAGGGCAGGGCAAGCTGTCTGGAGGGAGGGCTGAGACTGCGAAGGGCCCTGAGGACCGTGCTCAGAATTACATGTGTAGTGGGCATTCCTTTACAAAAGGACGTTTGGAAACAAGTTCCTTTACTGCCAGTCTCGAGGTCTGTAGTGGTTTAACGTACAGGAAACCTCCAAAAGGCAGGGAGAGCACATGCCATTTCCAGGAGGCCCCTCTGTGGCGAGGCCAGTGCACTGCGGCACGGGTCAGCCCAGCTGCAGCAGCTCACTGTGTGCTGTGGCAGAGGCAGTGGGATGGGCAGGGCCTCTCTCAGGGGACAGACAGTGGGACTGGGGAGGCAGAGGGGGGACGATGCTTTTTTTTTTTTTTTTTTTTAAAAATAATGACATTTTTATTTTTCACTGATTTCATCATTTTATCTCCAACAAATTAATTCCACTCCTTAAGTTTTCCTCGGGTATCCTTTTACCTGTTTCCCACAGGTTTTATTATTATTTTATTTTATTTTTTATTTTAATTTTTTTACATTATATATTGCACTTTTTATATCAATATACAATGTAGTTGATGTTCGTGTCCCTTTACCGACTCCTCCCTGCCCCCTCCCTCTCCCCCTCCCACCCATCAACATCATATCTGTTCATTTGTCTTAACAAGTTCAAGGAATTGCTGTGATTGTTGTGTCTTCTTCCCCCCACCCCACTTGTTTGTGTATTTATTTATTTATTTATTTTTAGCTCTTACAAATAGTGAGAACATGTGGTGAGATACCATCTCACTCCAGTCAGGATGGCTAATATCCAAAATACAGAATGATAAATGCTGGCGAGGTTGTGGAGAAAAAGGAGCTCTCATACACTGTTGGTGGAACTGCAAAATGGTGCAGCCTTCATAGAAAATGGTTTGGAGGTTCCTCAAACAATTACAGATAGATCTTCCATATGACCCAGCTATCCCACTGCTGGGAATATAACCAGAGGAATGGAAATCATCAAGTCAAAGGGATACTTGTTCTCCCATGTTTATTGCAGTGCTATTTACAATAGTCAAGACATGGAACCAGCCTAAATGTCCATCATCAGATGAGTGGATACGGAAAATGTGGTATATCTACACAATGGAATACTACTCTGCTATAAAGATGAAATAATACCATTCACAGCAACACAGATGGACTTAGAAAAAATTACATTAAGTGAAATAAGTCAGGGACAATGCTTTTAATTTCATCATGTTTCTCATCACCACAAGGCCCATACAAACAAAGGAGGGGTGTATATTTGGAAGACATGTTGAAGACAGAACAGGTAAGACTTGGGGACAAAAACAGAGCTAAATCAACATGAGGAAAGAGATGGGATGTGCAAACGGGAGAATTCACGAAGGTGTTATCACAAAGGGACAGTCACAAATCTGTAGAAGGGAGCCACAACGGACAGTACAGGAGCTAAACTGAAGGGATAAGGGGAGGAAGCAGCTACCAGAACCTGAGACAAGAATGTGCTACACATTGCTGGCTCCTTGAGGGGTACAGTGACACTGGCCAATGAACACAGCCAAGTGTCCCTCTCCAATATCTCTTCAATTTCCTGCTACCTTCCCCACATCCCCCCAGGGGTTAAACTCAAGGGAAGTTAGACAGCCCAGGTGCCCCACTAATGTGGACATTAGGTTGGCCTCCAAAGAAATTCTAGAGCTGAGAAGCATAATAACAGAAATTTCACCAAAGGGGCTCAACAGCAGATTCAGGCAGGCCAAAGACAGAGTCAATGAACCTGAAGTCAATTGAGATTATCCAGTTTGAGGAACAGAAAGAAAAAGAGTGAAGAAAAATGAATAGAACCTCAGAGACTGGTGGAACACCATTAAATGTACCAACATACACATAAATAGGAGTCTCAGAGGGAATGGAGAGAGATAAAGGGGCAGAAATAATATTTGAAGAAATAATGGCCAAAAGCACCCCCAATTTGATGAAAAGCATTAATTTATATATCCAAGAAGTTAATGACCTCCAACTAGGATAACCCAAAGAAATCCACCCCTAGACACATCATAATAAAATTATTTAAAACCCAAGAATCTCGAAAACAGAAAGGAAGAAGTGACATATGATGTACAAGTGATCCTCAATAATATTTTTGTTTGTTTTCTTTTTTCAATATACAAAAGTCAGCTGTATTTCTATGCATTAGCAATGAGTAATCTGAAATGAAATTAAGAAAACAATTCCATTTATAATAGCATTAAAAAAGAAAAAAAAAATTTTTTGGAGAAAAAATACAATAAAAATGTATATATTTTTTCAACTTTCCTACCTCAAAATTTAATTAAAAAAAAAAAAAATTCTCAAAATAAATACAACTATTTTAAATTGGCTTCTACTAAACATAATGGAATAGAAACATATGAGGAAAGTAAAAAGTGTTAGAGATACAGGTGGAAATTCAGAGATAATTTGTATTTTCCAAAATTTTTTTTATTGCAGTGCTTAGAGGAAAATTTATACTTGTAAATATCTATAATAAAAATAAGAAAAATCTCGAATCAGTAATGTAAATTTCTAACTTATGAAAATAGAAAAAGTAGAGCAAACTAAACCAAAAGCAAATAGTAGGAAATAACAGATTACAACAGAAATATATGAAATAGGGAATTAAAAAATAAGAGAAAATCAACAAAACCAAAAGTTGATTCCTTAAAAAGATCAAAAAATTTGCAAGCCTTTATCCAGACTGATCAAGAAAAAAGAGAGAAGACTGAAGTTACTAAAATCAGAAATAAAGCAGGAGCATTATTACATTGTTACTATGGCTTTTTGTGGTTATAAGATTTAGTTTCTTTCTCTTTCTCATTTGCATTTTTGTTCTACCAGTGGGTTTTGTTCTTTCTCATATATTCATGGTAGTGATTATCATTTTTCAGATTCCAGATGCAAGACTTCCTTGAAGATTTCTTGTAGGGCTGGTTGTGTGGTAGTGAACTCCTGCAACTTTTGTTTGTCTAGAAAACACAGTATTTTCCCCTCATTTCTGCAGGATAGCCTTGCTGGGTATAGTATTCTTGGCTGGCTGTTTTTTCTTTGAGTATTTTGAATTTATTGTCCCATTTTTTTCTCGCCTGTAGAGTTTCTGTTGAGAGCTCTGCTGTTAGTCTGACAGGGGCTCCCTTATAGGTGACTTGACTATTTTCTCTTGCTTCTTTTAAGATTCTGTCTTTGAGCTTTGCCAGTTTGACTATACTGCATCTTGGAGAGGATCTTTTTGGGTTGAATCTGTTTGGGGATCTCTGAGCCTCCTGGATCTGAAGGTCCATGCCTCTCCCTATACCTGGGAAGTTTTCTGTTATAATTTTGGTGAATCGGTTTTCTATGCCTTTTTCCTCCCCTTCTGGAACACCAATCATTCAAATGTTTGTATGCTTAAGGTTGTCTGCTAGCTCTCTTTGGTTTTATTCTTTTTAAAATTATTTTTCCTTTTTTTTTTTTTTTTTGCCTCCCTGGGTAATTTTGAAAAGACTAGCTTCAAGATCTGCTTGTTCTAGCCTGCTACTTAAGCTATTGATTGTGCTTTTTATTTCATTGAGCGAATCTTTCAGTTCCAAGAGTTCTGCTACATTTGAGGTATTAATCTCTTTATAAATTTCATCCTTTATATCCTGGATTTTTTTTTTTTTTATGTTTCATTATGTTGTCTAACTGAGTCTCTTGTATCATGGTAAGTTTCCTTAAGATTGTTGCTTGGAATTTGTTTTTCGTCATTTCAAAGGTTTCCTGCTCTATAAGATCTGGTATTTGAGAATTGCTGTATTTTTTTTTTTTTTTTTTTTTTTGGTGGTGTCATATTCTCTTGTGTTTTCATATTTCTATTATCTCCACACTGATGTCAGGTCACCAGGTAGAGCAGATGCTTCTATTACTCTGCAGTGGGTTTTTGGGAGAGAGAAGTCTTCTTTTTCTGGTCTCCACTGGTGACTTTCCTTGTGTCAGTGCAGTTGAGTGTCTGGCGGGTCACCTGCATGGTGGCTGTGGCTACTGCTGTGTCAAGCTGCTTTTTTGGCAGCCATGGCTGTGGCCCCATATGGGCCATCTATGCAGAAGTGGTGTTTTTGGTGTGCTCTCTTGCCTGCCTTCAGGCAGGGGAACTGCCCTTGGCTCCTTACTTAGGATCCTGGTTATACTCTCTTGCCCACTCCTGGGTGGAAAGGGCTGCGGCCCCTGGCTCTTTGCTCAGGCCGCCAGGCGTGCTCACTTGCCTGCTTCTGGGCAGAAGGGGCTGCGGCCCTCATCCCCTTGCCTAGGACCCCAGGTGGATCCTCAATAATATTAACAGCTGATTTCTCATCAGGAGTCATAGACATCAGAAGGCAGAAAGATGACATATTCAAAGTGCTGACTGTCAACCAAGAATTCTATATCCAACAAAACTATCCTCCAAAAAATGATATAGAAATTAATTATCTCCAGATAAACAAAAACAGAAGATCCATTGCTAACTGACTTCCCTATAAGAAATATGACAAGAGTCCTTCAGGACAAAATGAAAGGACACTTCACAGTAACCCATAACCATATGATGAAATAATGTGAATGGGATTTTTTTTTTTCAGATTATTACCAGTGAATAGGAGTCTATCTGTTTTTGCATGTTCATGTCATATTCAACAACTTTGCTGAATATGAGTACTTCAAAAAGTTCATGGGAACATTCATACTATCTTTTAATTCTATTTTTCCATGAACTGTTTGAAGTACCCTCATGTTAGTTCTAATAGTTTATCTGTAAATTTTCTTGAATAGTCCATGTAGATAATTACATCGTTTGGAAATAACAATTCGGATTTTTTCCTTTCCAATTCTTATACCCATTGTTTCTTTCCTTTTCCTTTCCTTGTCTCATTGTGCTAGACACCCTAAAACACTCAGAAGTGGTGATAGCAAGCATCCTTGCCTTTTTTTCTGACATTAGAAATACTTTCATTAAGAGTCATGTTCCTTAACTTTTACCAAGATATTTCTAGTTTGCTGAGTTTTTATCATAAATGGGATTTGGATCTTAATAGATGCATGCTTTTTCTGCATCTATTAAGATGATCATTTGGTTTTTTTTCCTTTGAGCAATTTATCCATTTTTCTAATGTTAAATCATCCATGTTTTCTTTCATGTATAGGGTTTTTTAAACCTGTAAAATACTTGGGGTGGTAGCTTTTGATAACCTTCCCACTTTCTTCCACAGTTATTGGTCTGCTTATGTTCTCTATTCTGAAGTCAATTTCAATAACTGGGTTTTCTCAGGTGGGGGAGAGCAACTCCACTGCACTGGTTATCCCACCTCCAGGCCTAGTGTAGCCTGTCCACATGCCCACACAGGTACAGTTCCCTTAGCATTTCAAAGGTGTTATTCCAAGGTCTTCTGGTGTCTATTGCTACTAATGGGAGGTCTGTTTTCAGTTAAATTATCATTCCTTCATCGATAATCAGTCATCTCTCTCTAGAAGCTCTTCAGATTTTTCTCTTTGTCTTTGATGTCCTACAATTTCACCATGATGTATCTGGGTGTAGATATATCATGCCCAAGACTTACCATGATTCTTTGGGCATACAGAAAAAAGTGCATGCAACAGTATAACACACACTCATGAACCAGCATATAACTTAAGAAATAAAACATTAAAGATATCATCAAAACACCCTCTGCATACTGAGTCCTTAATCTCTCAGTAGAAATCACTTCACTATTTGGAATTTGTTTATCATTCTCACAAATGTGTTTATTCTTTTAATAGATATGTACCAATGTTTCCCATGCTTAAAACCGTTATCTAACTGGATTCATTCTATACACATTTTTCTGTAATGCCCTTTCTAGTTCATCTATTTTCACTGCTCTCTATGAATATACTTCATAGGATAAATATACCCTAAGGCATTATCCATTCTCTTATTAATAAACATTTAGGTTGTTCCTAGCTTTTTCCCATGCAAACACAACTACAACAAATATTCTATATATGATGGTACTTTAAAAAGTTCACAGAAAAATGGAATTAAAATATAATATGAATCTATCCGTGAACTTTTTGAAGACCCCTCATATATTTCCTCGGGCATCTATTAGGGTATGGACCTAGGACTGTATCTCCTAGGTCACTGGGAATACCCCACATCCTCACCCACTTATAGCACCACATATCTTTATTTTGGCTAATTTGATGGTTTAATTAGCAAGCCCTTACATTTCTGTTGAGATTAAATATCCATTTATATTTATTGGCTATTTGGCTTTCCTCTTTTCAGAACTGCCAGTTCGTATACTTTGCCCACTTATCTACTGGACACTGATTTCTGCATTCATGACACTCATCTTACTATTTTGTGCATCACAAATGTCTCCTCTGCTTTATGAATTCTTCTTAAACAATGGTGGGGAAATTTTGATATGCAACATGTCTTAATATATGTAGTCATATTTTATATTTTCTACTGAAAATATTAAAGGGTTTTTTTTGGGGGGGTGCTGCTATGGACTGAATGTCCCCCCCCAAACTCAGTGAAGCTTGAATTGTGTCCTTTGAGTTTTATGTATTAGAAACTCAGTCCCCACTATGACTGTTGGGAGGGTGGGAAATCCTATTATGGTAATTGAAAGGTGGAGCCTTGAAGAGGTGATTAGATTGTAGGACCACGACACTGTAGTGAATAGATTAAAAATGGTGGTCATGGCATTGTTCCGAGGGCTTTAAAAAAAGAGTGAATGAGGAGTTTAGTTTCTCTCTGCTCCACAATCTTTGCAATGTGATACCTTGCTGTCTCTGAAGTCACCAGCAAAGAAAGCTTTTACCAGATGTGTTCTCTGGACTTTGGACTTCCAACCTCTGAAACTATAAGCAATAAATTTCATTTTCTTATAAATTACCCAGTTCCATGTATTTTGTTATAAGCAAGAGAAACAGACTAATACAGGGGCGGTTAGGTTCTTTAACCCTCCCCCCATCTCTCAGAACTGATTTTCATGTGAGGTAGATTTTATTTTATTTTTCCTCACATATGGATAGTGAATTATCCTAGTACAATTTAGAGAGTACCTTGTTATTCCCAACTGATTTGTAATTCCATCAAACTGTACATTCATATTTAAAGATCTCAATTTTATTTCACTGGCCTACCTGTCTATCCCTAGGCCAGTAACACACTGTCTTAATTATTACAACTTTGTAATGTATCTTGATATCTGATAAATGAACTCCCTCAACTTGTTCTACTTCAAAATTATTTGGCTACACATGCCTTTCTTCAATTCTGGAAAATTCTCAGCCATTATCTTTTCAAATATTTCTAACATTCTCTAAATTCCTTCCCTCTGGATTTCTTAATGTACCTTCTCATTCTTCTATGATTCCTAATCACACTTTCATACTTTCCATCTTTTTATCTCTTTTGCTATGTTCAGGGTAATTTCCCTATATCTATCTTCTAATTTACTAATTCTGTCTTTAACTGTGTCTAATGAATGATTTAAAAAAAAAAAAACTTCAATGAGCATATTCACTTTTTTTTTTTTAACCCTCCACTTTTTTTTCATGCTGTCTTATTTCATTATGGCTCTATTTCTCCTTTAATCATTTTTTAAAATTTAAAATACTTTACAGTGAACTTCAGATTCTTTTATTATTCCAGATTCTTAGAGATTTGGATTTTCCTACTTCTTACATTTTCTGACTCCCCTCATGGTAGTAGATTTGTTTATGTGGCTTATATTTTTATTGTGATCTCATCCTTGGTAGGTGTTGTTCTATCCCTGAATCCTGTATGTGCTGGATGGTGGAAACATGTATACAGGATAATTCTGCATTTGCCTACCCAAGGTCTTAAGGACTTGAGTGATCTGGATCTATTTCTGTGTTAATATTTTGACTTTTGGTTTCTGTACTATTAAGATAGAATAAACTTGGAGCCCATATTCATGCATGGCCTGTTACCTTATTTTCTAATCTCCTTTTGATATAGTCAGATATTCAAGGCTTTGAAGTTTATGCCAGGGTCCAAATTCTAGCTCCCACAACCCTGTTAGGGCAAAGTCACATCTATCTCTGGACATTAGAATTCTAGTCCCCAGTCCCTGGGTCTATCCTAGGACCAACAAACCTAACAAAGGCCAAGACCTAGCAAAGGCCACTAAGGACTATGTTTGTACCCCCTGTGCTGGCTTTGTTTTCTCTCTTCGCTTACTATATGATTAACTTTGTATTTACTTTTTTATTAGTGTTTACCCTGCATCTCTGCTTGCAGCAGAAGGGGGCACACCTGCATTTGCTTAGTCTAACATGTTTGTAGATAGTCTAAATCTGAATTTTTTGTCTTTTTCTCCTAGTCATCTGAAGCCCCTCCAAATGATCTAAATAAAACAGTTTTTAAAAAAATTTAAATTAGTCTTCTGATGTTTACCCTGCATCTCTGCTTGCAGCAGAAGGGGGCACACCTGCATTTGCTTAGTCTAACACGTTTGTAGCTAGTCTAAATCTGAATTTTTTGTCTTTTTCTCCTAGTCATCTGAAGCCCCTCCAAATGATCTAAATAAAACAGTTTTTAAAAAAAATTAAATTAGTCTTCTGGTATCCATATTCCAGAGCAAACAGTTACTATCAGATACTGTCAGAAGCTGAATCTGAAGGTTTTGCCAGTGCTCTGTTCAGACTCATCTATTTTGGGATTCATATTTGGCTACAGTGACACAGCCAAATTCTTCCCTTGGCCAGCTTGTTCTCTCTCAGCTTGAATAAATCAGCCCTGTGTCTTGCCAAGAACCTCTCATCGTGTCTGGGAATGAAGTCCACCAAGACCCACGGCATCACTGCTATACTTGTCAGAGGCTGTTGGAGCTGGTCACTGCACCACCAGGGTGAGCAGTGATGTGGGCATGCTGACTGCAAACCCAGACCAGCCAAGAGGAAAAAGAGACTCCAACAAGGGCACTCAGATCCCTGTCCCAATCAACCACGGTGCACGCAGGCCAGTCACTTAACCCCTGTGGACCTCATTCTTCTTATCTGTAAATTGACAGGGTTAGACCAATGAACTCTAGGATCCTTGATACACCTGGGGGAAAATGCATGGAGCACAATCTGATTCTTACAGAACGATCGATGAAATTCCTGTTGATCCTTCCATGATTGTGTTTTCTCTTCTTAAGATGTAAGTATAAGGGGCTGACAAGAAATAGCTGTTGCTGAAATAGGACACTGATCTTTCTTCATCTGTGTCACAATGCTACATTTCCATCCTCAGCCTCTGTCCCTTGCTCGACACTCAGACCCAACATATGAAGCAGGATCGGCAGGGTTTCTCTGTCGGCACCACAGGCACCAAAAGGGGCTCCTGTTTCACTGCAGTTTTTATAGATGATCCAGATGCAGGAAGCACTTACCAACAATTTACAGATATGTAAACAAAATAAACACAAGTATTTTAAAGGTCACCCCTTTAAAAATACAGGAAACACAAAGAAAAAAATGTATCCACTTAGAATAATCATACTTTGGCTCCTCCTGCTGTTCCTGCAGGGGAAAAATGAACCAAAACAATAGGTTGGAACCCAACGCCTCCCTTCCCCTGCCCTCTCTCTCTACTCTCCCACTGCCTGCCTCTCTCCACACACACACATCACACACACACCCCGCACCCGCATGCACACACCACCCACCACACGCATCCCCTATGCGTGCACACATACACTGCATATGCACACACCCACACACACTGCACTCCACAAATACACCACACACAGAGGTGTGCACATAAACATGAGCACATGTACACATACCACAAACATCACACAGATGAGTGTGCACACACACACAAGTACATGCACACCCATACCCCATACAGGAGTGCACGCACATGTGCACACTCCCACACCCCGTTGTTAGGCAATGGATATCTTTTTCTTTATTTTTTGTTTTTTTAGGCAGGGGATTTCAATGTCAAAAAGTGAATGATAATATAGAGGCTTATTAAGACTATTCCCTTAGTATTTGCCCTCAATTGAAAAAAAAAGTTTGATAATGCTAAAGAATGGGCTGTTATGCAAAATCAGCTTGGGGAGGGAGCTCCATAGCAAGCAGTATCATGTTGCCTGCATGTCAGCTTTTAAGTAGTAATTCACTAGCAGTTTGAACAATAAAACCCAATAGCCTCAGATAAGAGAAAAGCAAAGGACCATCAGTGATGGGCAGCATATAAAGGGCCTGGCTGTGTTCTTAAATGGAAGCACCACTGTGTGACTTACCCAGAGGCCTCCGTTTAAAATAGCAATCTTTTTATTTTTCCAGGAGAATGTGTCTATTCATTAGCTGTTTAGCCCAGGTCAGGTCCCATCAGAAAAAAGAAACCAATCTAAGTATTTCAAACAGAGGGAATTTAACACAGGATTCGATTGCATGAGTGTTGGAAGTTGATCAAAACTGCAGTTACATTTCTGAGGAATGAGGATGTAAATAAAAAGGTGAAGATCGTGGACATTTGTGTGAGGAAGGGAAGTCTCCTAGTGATGGTGGTCACTGCACTGCTACTGGCTTGCAGCACTGAGCAGTGCACGATAGGGAGACCAAGCAGCCTGGCCCTGGGCAGAAGTGGACACCTGAAATGCCATAATACCGGGTACCCCGCCCAGTCATCCCAATGGTCAGTAACACAAGTGGGTGATTCTGGGCTAAAAAGAGATATATCTAAACAATAATGTGCACCATGGATCGAACTGTAACAGTGATTCCCGTAAGAAACCATGTCAGCAACTCCTGAGCTAGAATGGATACAACAGAAAGGAGACCAAAATGCAGACTTGGAAAATAAGTTTGAGAAGGTCTACAGAAAAGGTCCTTGTGCGTGTCAGGAACGACTCAATGACGAAAATAAGGAACAGCCTAGGAACAGGAGAGCAAGACTTGGCTTCAAGCTGAGACAGCTATGCTGAGAATTCAGAGCAGAACTGATCAAATCAGCTGATATCCTATTGAGGTCAGAAATACATCAGAGAATCAGGATGCAAACCATGCCTATGGAAAAGCCACCAACAACGCTGAGAACCACATGCTTGATTCCCGTTAGGAATTTCACCCAAAAGCCCACCGATGTAACCTTTGCCTCTCTTTGATCAAAGGGAGCCATTCTGAGTCACCGACGGGAATTATGCACCAAGAGAGGGGCACACTCATGTGTAAGTGGGCGTGCACTTGTGAATGGAACTGTGAGTTTAATAAAGTCTTCTGAAATTTGGAACTGTTGCCCATCGGTGATTTATTGCTAAGCACTACTCCCTGGGATCTTGTATTTCTAAAAATACTATTTGCTTTTTATTTAACACTGAACCTTTTGATGTTTTAGAACACAAAAATAGTAAGTGTCTTATTATTTTAAAAGCTTAGGAGAGAAACTAGCCATATTATTAGAAAAAGAAGATATATGCAACTACAGTCTGTTCAAATATCATGAGGTGTGACTTTTCAAATTCACATTTCAAGCATTATTTACATAAGACTTTTAGAAATAGTGAGTGTAAATATTAAAACACCCAAGCCTGGGTGAAATTTTATTGAGAATAACTACATATAAAAGAGAACTGATTTTTTAAAGTCAGTTTCTGAAATTTAGATGAAAAGAATATTGAGCATTAACAAAAAAATGATTATTTACATATCAATGTAGGTTTTCTGCTCATAGATTCATTTGCTATGAAACATAACAGGCAAGCTTAGGGAATTACAAAGGAAGGAAAAACCCTCATCAAATAGGTACTGTTGTTCAAACAGAACATTAGCCAAAATGATCCAATCAGTTGCTTGAGCTAAGTATTATTTTTTTTCTTTAAGCCATTCATGCCAGAACACAACCTCTCAGAGCATTAGGAATCCATTACAAAGGAAGGAAAAACCCTCATCAAATAGGTACTGTTGTTCAAACAGAACATTAGCCAACATGATCCAATCAGTTGCTTGAGCTAAGTATTATTTTTTTTCTTTAAGCCATTCATGCCAGAACACAACCTCTCAGAGCATTAGGAATCCACACCACATTCCAAATGTTTGCCTCCAACAGATGGAGGTTTTGAAAGACACATTCCACGGAAATGGGGTGGGAACAAGGAAGGGTACTAGTCAGTCACCAGTAATTTAACCATAATGGGGTCATATTGCTCAAAGTAAGTATTATTTGCATTGTAGGGTGTATTTGGCAGCTATATGAATCAATCTAAATATACTAAACACAAATTGCTGTACCTTTGGTTTATAGTTGATCAGAATTACACAATACAATGAAATGTAACTCATGAAAATTTTTCTAAAGATAGAGTATAAAAAGTAGCACAGTACACCTTCATGGAGGATCTTTACAGTAAACTTTGTTTTCACATTTGTCCAATGACTTCAGATAATCAGAGGTTCACTTGGGTGATGGCTGTTACGGTTTTAGTTCTTTGTTTAAAACAAAATCAGCGCCTATCAGTGTAAAACACAGTAGCCTGCAATGTGTCCACTCAAGATCTCTATAGCTTATTAACTCAATCTTTTGCTTATCAAAAACAGAGCAATATGTTTCTGTAAAAATCTCTAGGGAACAAGCTCATAAACACACCCCCCCCCACACTATTTTATTAAGATTTCAAATTTAAAATAAAAAACCAAGAATTATTGAGGTTATCAAAGACATATTAACTTGTTCTTGGAGTCAGTTCAAAATTAATAACAAAGGTATTATTATGCTAATATATACTTTATGATATTCTGCCCAATAAAGGAGACTGAGAATTTGACTCTAGGAGATTTTGACCTCCCCTTACATTGAATTAATGGTGTGAACACTGTGTTTCCTTCTGAAATCTGTGATTTATATGAAGTTTATGGAAACACACAAGAAAAGCTTAAGCAGAGAAAAGAAAAAAACAACACTGATTCCTATTTGGATAATTAAATGAGAAGGTTAGGTCTTTTCTCCAAGATGCCCATAAGTGATTCTCTATTTTAACCAAATTGAGTGGCCTGTCCCTTCCCTAAACCCTGCTTTTTAGAAAGAATTTGAAATGCACCTAAAATTTCTACTGCCAATCTGAAGCTGAAAACAAATGAGTTTGCACCCCAACAGAATGCTAAGAAAAGCTTAAATCAATCTTCGCCTTTTTATTTACGTCCCTCATTCCTCAGAAGTGTAACTGCAGTTTTCATTAACTTTGTTTTATGGATCTAATATTTAAGAAGAACTCTATCTTTTATGTCACAGCAAAAAGGTTAATGCACTTACGGACTCCCCCGCAACACATCTCGGGCAAGGCTGGGCAGAGTTCCTTCCACCGTTCCGAGGAATCTATTTAACAAATCACAGTGGCAGATGTATCACGACAATGATTATTTACATTTTCATTAAAATATTTAAATGGCTTTGCAACTGGTTTGGTGGAAAGAAGAACATACCCCTGCACTGGGCCTCCCCTGGCTACTCTCTGGCCTTGGTGCAGGGGAGCAGCCTGTGTGTTGGGGCCCCTGGTCCTCAGGACTCCAGGGCCCTGGGGCACACACCTTCACCGGGGGGCAGACACACTCCTGCTCACTTGTTTCTAATCTCCTGCATGCCCGCTTCTGAAACAAACAAAATTTCACTTTAGATGGCCTCATAAAGCACAGAACACTCTAATTGAATTTGCTTTTAGAAAACTTCAGCTGCAAATACAGACCCCTGTGGAGCTGGAAAACTTTATAGGACATTTGAGGAGATGATTTTAAACTATCTTTTCAGAATAACAACCATCAATTACATTTAACCTCATTATTTCTACCATTGTCTGATATTTACTTAGCTTTATAGATTTAAAATAGTCATTTTAAACAATTTTGGCTGAAACTCTCATAATAAACTATTGTGACTGGTTTATTGGTATTAAAAATGAACGAGACCTATAAATTTTGTTCAAGACACTAGTTATATGCTTCAACACATTTTGCTTAGTATCAAGTTACAACCTTCTTAATACAATATGAATAATTCACTTGTGAATAATTGTCTGTCTTACCGGCACTGAAGACCGAATTAATTTTATTTACTTCAAAAGTTGCACACACAGCCCATAACTGATAACCTCTGGGAAAGTTAGTGTTTGGTTTTTGTTCCCACATGAACTAAAGAAGATAATTACAAAAGTAATCTTCTAATGCTAAAGAAAAGCAGCATTCAGTCCCAAAATCCTAGGATATTTTTTAGGGTAACTTTGCATATTTTTAGGGTAACAATGTGCTGACTGACAAAGACTTCCAGAGGTAGGAGGACCTTTGTGGACAGTTATTGAGTCTACCTTCAGCCCAGGGCCAGCAATCCCGCTGGGAAACCCAGCAGCCAGCCCATAAGGCTCCGATGCTGGACAGCTCCCATGTCAGAAAAAACTTTTTTTTTTTTCCTTTTTGTCTTTTTTCATGACCGGCAACGGGATCGCAACCCTCGGTGTCGCGCCCGCACCGCGCTCAACCAGTGAGCAGACCGGTCTCTATATGGGATCTGAACCCTCGGCGGGAGCGCTGCCGCGCTCCCAAGCGCCGCACTCTACCGAGTGCGCCACCGGGCCGGCCCAGAAAACACTTCTTGATACCTGGCATCTCCCCCAACTTCTTCAGTCACTTGCAAACCACCATCGTGATTTTTGCCAAATTTTCTTATTATCTGTATTATTATTTATTTAATATTTTCTAAATAGACTTCTTTTCACTCAATGGATTTATTAAATGTAGAAACCTTATATCATAAATTTAGAGTGCTAGTTTTACTGTTCTCTAACACACCTTAAAACATATTTTTAAAAAAATGTTGAACTCTCAATCACTTAAAACCACTTAAAATAATTTCTAGACTTACAGGTAGCTGAAGACAATAGTGGTTGCACAGTTCCCTTACCTCTCTATAGCTCTTTACCAAAGGACAGGAAACAACAAGAGGGAAAAGTAAATTCTACATCAAACCACACCCTTGGCATAACTTAAAAACAGAATGACAACCCTTGATAACAACTCTAGTAAAAACAGAAACGTCCCAACTCCCAGTGTGAGATCCCGCTCATGCTCCCAGCCCACATCTGCCAGAGAACTGGAAGGGGCACAGAAGAGGGGCCAGCACTGATCTGAAATGACTCTCAGAAAGTCCACTGCAAAGGTGAATAAACTGTAAAAGAGCTAAAGCACACCAGAGCACAGATTACAGGGAAGAGACTTCAGAGTCTGCGCAATTTAAATGGATAGAAACAATTTAAAGTGCATTCTTCAAAACTCAGAATTTTTCAGAAAGAAAAAAGGCAAAAAAGAAAAGGGAGAAGTACTCTGTGGCAACTGGTTGGTGAAGGTAGAAAAAGAAAAAGAGGGACATTTAGGGTCCCTCCCTACAAGGCAAAAAGGGTCATAATACCAGAGGACTCATCCCGTCCCCTTCAGTCACCCAAACCAAAACAAACTACTGCAGCGCCTAGACTCTGCTACATTAACAAGAGAAGGTGCCCTTAGACCAGGAATCTTTTAAAAACACCCCATATCATAAAGATTTCCTCCAGAAACAACCATGAACCAAAACAAAATCGTAATTCCACACTACAAACATAATGAAACATACTAAACAAACACTCGAGGATATGAGAAACCACCTTGAATCAGAAATTTAAACATTAAAAAAAAAAAAACATGGAGAAAGGAAAAGACAGTTGAATGAACTCAAGAAGGTAATGGAAGAAAAAGACAAAATTATCTCAGAAATGAACAAGAAATTGTAAGATGCCCAAGGGAAAAAGATTCAAATAAAAATTAATAAATGGCATGAAGAAAAACAGAAACACAACTAAGGCAATGAAAATGAAATGGAAGAAAAAGACAAAATTATCTCAGAAATGAACAAGAAATTGTAAGATGCCCAAGGGAGAAAGATTCAAATAAAAATTAATAAATGGCATGAAGAAAAACAGAAACACAACTTAGGCAATGAAAATGCAAGAAAAACAGAAACACAACTTAGGCAATGAAAATGCCCTAAAGAAAGAAGTAAAAAAGGGTAAGAAAGAAAGCAATGGGAATGGAAGACAGCCAAATGAGAAATAACGTTCATACAGACAGAGTTCCTGGAAGAAGAAAACAAAATGATGCAGCAAAGCTACAGCTATAATCAGGGAGAACTTTCTAGAAATAGAAAGAGAACCGAATGGTAAAATGGAATGGCTCACCAGGGGCCTGGGAAATGAACCCAGAATGATCTACTCTGAGACACATTCACATTCTGAAAACACCATTAGATTTCAAAGACAAAGATAACGTCCTCAAGGCCTCTGGGCACAGAGATCAATGAATTTGTAAAGGCAAAGGAATTAGACTGGCATCAGACTTTTCAAAACCAACACATAAGTAAGGCAACAATCAAGCAACATTTTTAAAAACTCAGTAAAAGGAAGTATGAACCAAGATTTTCAAATTCAGCCAAGTTCTCCTTCAAATATCAAGGCTATAGAAAAACAATTTTCAACATACAAGAATTTTAGGCAATTCTATACCCATCAGTCCTTCTTGAGAATTCTATGGAAGGGTAAGCTTTGTCTAACCAAGTGCTGTGGATTGAATGTCCCTCCAAAACTCACTGAAACTTGATTGCCATTGTAACAGTGTTGCGAGGGTGGGAAATCCAATTATGGTACTGAAAGGCGGGGCCTTTAAGAGGTGACTGAATCATGAGGACTGCACCCTCGTGAATGGATTAATCTGTTCTGGGGTAATGGGTTAGTGGTTAACAGGTTATCAGGGAGTGATTCTGATGGCTGTATAAGGAGAGCAAGTGAGCATGTTAACTCTTGGTCAAGACATTCTCTCCATGTAATACACTGACTGCATTGCCACGGGACCCCATAAAGAGTTTTCACCCAGAGGAAGGCCCTCACCAGATGCGCCCCTGGACTGTGGACTTCCTAGCCTCTAAAACTGCAAGAAATAAATTTCACTTATTTATAAATTATCCAGTTACAGGTATTCTGTTATAAGCAACAGAAAACAGACTAAAACACCAAGTAATGACTGCGAAAATTCCAGCAAAAGAACTTATGGTAAACATTTGGAAGTATTTAGATATATTCCTAAGACTAAAACAAAGGTGGGATTAGCCTGAAAGGCTAAAGTACAAATATTATATACTGTGACAAACTAACAATAATGCAACTAAAAAACGGGAGAAGGGAAAAGGAAAAGAAGAAAATTCTCAATATTGTATAAGCAATAGGTGACTATTAAATGATACTGCAAAAACCTGAGAAATCAGACAGTAAAGGATTAAATAATAAAACAGGGTACTAAGGACATTATATAGGTTTAAATATAAATAATTACTAGATAATAAATGTCTTTCTAAATTCAAAAGAAAACATCTCAGTAAAAGAGCAAAGGATACTTGTACATACCTCATAAACAGCAAATATAACAAAATATACACAATTATAAAATATTATAAAAGAACTGCAAGCAAACAAATCAGTCATGTCAATAAAGACAAATGGGCTTAACTCACTAATTGCAAAAAAAGGTTTTAAATTTGGCTTATGTAGAACGAGACCCAACTATACACTGTATACAAGAGACACACCTAAAATAAAGTGATTCTGAAAGGCTAAAAATAAAAAGGGTGGACAAAAGAATGCCAAGCAAATGAAAACAAAAAGAGAGCAAGAGTAGACCACATAGAATTCAGGTCCCAAAGTGTTAAAAACACAACAAAGGACAATTTTCAATGCTAAAAGCCACAGTTCACAGTGAAAACATAAAGCTCATGAAAGTCTCTGAACCAAATAATACAACCACCAAAGAAGACTACAGGAGATGAGACATAGTTAGAAACATACTAATAAGAGGGGAACATACCATAATAAACATAATACATTATTCTTAGTACAAGGCAGATCAAATGTACAAAAAAATAAGGAGACAGAAAATCTAAACAACATAGTCAATCAAGGTAGAACTTATGGCTCTATCTTGAACTCTGTACCCTGATAATAGAGAATATACATTCTTCTAAAGAACCTACAGCACATTCACAACAACTGATCACACTGAAGAAAACATCAATAATTTCCATAAGGTAGAAATATTGCAAACAATACTTTCTATCATAATGCAATAAAACCATCAATTACTAACAAAAACAAAATATGGAAAAGCACTTACACCTAGAAATGTAAAATCCCATTATCAATTCATTCATAAAAGAGGAAGTACAAACTACAGAATTGTAAAAAAATCATTACAATGACAACACTACATATCAGAATCTATTGAATGGGTTCAAAATTCATTTCTAGTAATTGGAGAAAAATTCATTGCCCCAACACTTTTATCAATAAAAATGAAAGAATAAAAATTAATAAATTAATGATTCTCAACTCCTAAAAACTAAAAAAAGAAGAGTTAACCAAAAGAAATCACAAGAGAGGAAATAATTAAGGGAAAACCTGAAATTAATGAGGTAGAGAATAGAAAAACAGATGTAATGAATAAATTAAATCCTGGTTTTGGGGGATAAAATTAACAAAATAGACAAACCACTAGCTACTAAGTTAACCAAAAAAAGGTGGAGAAAGCACAAATACAGAAAATAAGAAATGACACAAGGGAAATAACCAATGAAACAGAAGAAATTTTAAAAATCATAACAGACTACTTTGCAGACCTTTATGCAAATAAATTTGAAAACGTAGATGAAATGGAAAACTTCCTAAGGAAATTCATACTACCAAAACTGACTCCATTAAAGCTAGAAAGCTTAAACATTCGATTTCCACAGAAGCAACTGCCCCAAAGAAGCACCAGGACCAGATGATTTCACAGGGGAATTCTACCAAACCTTCAAAGATCAGATAGTCCCACTGCTCTATGTAAATAATTCTGGAGCACTGAGAAGGAAGGAAAACTTGCTAACTCCTTTATAAAGCAAATGTCACACTGATAAACCAGAAAAAGAGAACAAGGAAAGAAAACTACAGACCATTATCACTCATGAATATCAATGAAAAAATATTAAATATTAAGGAACAAAACCCAACACCACAATAAGAAAACCACATGACATGACCAAGCAGGACTTTTTCCAGAAATGAAAGATGGGTTCAATATTAGGAAATCCACTAATACCATCCACCATATTAATAAATGTAAAGGAACACATAATGTTATTACCTCCATAGAAAATGAAAAACCCTTGGACAAAATTTAAAACCCATTTATGATCAAAATGAAGGAAAACAAGAATTGAAGTGTGTGTATCTTATCATATTCTTAAACATGATAAAATACACACACCTTAATCCTAAAGCCAGGATCTTATTAAATGGGGAAAGATTAGCAGCATTTCTAGTAAGATCAGGAACAAGGTCAAGATGCTCACATCTCCACTTCTATTCAACATTGTACTAGAGGCATTACCCAGCGTAATGAGAAGAGAACTCACTTAGAGGCTTAAGAAGGGGTAAAGTAGTAAAATTGTTTTTACTTGCAGATGATATAATATATATCTGGAAACCTCCAGAGAATCAATGATAAAGCTAACTCAAACACTAACGCAATACACTGACACAAAATTAACATACAGAAATCAATAGCTTTCAAATACAAAACAATAAGCAGTTACAGAAAACCCCACTTAGAATAATTGCAACCGTTTGCATCCTCCTACCATGAAGCCACAAAAAATAAAATAATTGCAACAAAGATTAAATATTTAGGATTAAATTTAACAAGAACTGCACAAAACCTATACAAAGAGAATTTAAGACATCCTTGAAAGACACAAAAGTATACATGAACGAGTGAAAAGATATGCCCATTCTTGGACATGATGACTTGACATTATAAAGGTAAAGGTTCCCCCTAAATTAATTTGTAAATTCAATGTAATCCCAGCAATAATCCCAACAAACTATTTATAGAGTTACGCGAATTGATACTAAAAGTGACATGGAAAATCTAGCATGTAAGAATAGCTAGGAAAACCCTGGGGAAAAAAAAGAACAACAATTTCTGAACATTAAAATAGTGTATACCATAAAGACCTTATAATTAAATAGAGTGGTACAGGTGCATAAATAGACAAATAGTCTGATGGGACAAAATTAAAAAGTCCAGAAATAAACCCAAATATAGAAATCTGGCGTCTCAAATCTCTGAGATAAAGATGAACTTTTTAATATGTTTCTGGGACAACTGGATAGCCATTTGGAAAAAGAAAAAAATGTAGATCTGTATCTCACACCACATTAAAAAATAAACCAGGCCAGTTACTCAGAGTGTGGTGCTGGTAACAACAATGTCCAGGGTTCAATCCCCATATTGGCCATCTACCAAAAAAAAAAAAATCGTTTTTAATAAATAAATAAATAAACCAAATGGATCAGGGATCTAAATGTAAAATATCTCATTTTAAAATACCTAATTATAAAGAACTATAAAATTCCTAGAAGAAAACATGGGTGAATTCTTCTCTAACCTTGGTGGAGTTTAAAAAGATTTTCTATGACTCAAAACCCAAAGTCTATAAAACAAAGATTGATAAATTTGACTACATAAAAAAAACTTCTTCAGGGCAAAACAAAGCAAAACACAAACCCTAAACAAAGTCAAAAGACAAATGACAAATTGGAAGAAAACATTTGCAACACACACCACAGAAAGGGCTATTAACCCTAATATATGAAACATTCATAAAAACTGAGGGACAAAGGACCAAAAGCCTGAAAGAAAAATGAGAACATGACATAAACGGTTTACAAAACTGTTATTAAAGTGGTCCTCGAACATGAAAATATGTTCAAACTCCCTAATATTTGTAGAAATGCAAATTAAGACAACATAAAGCTATCTATTTCAGCTATCAGGCTGGCAACAATTTAAACGTGTGATGCAGCCCCTGTCAGCGAGGCTGCAGGAAACCAGGCATCCCCTACACAGCTGGGGGGAATGCACATCCTTCAGGGAAATATGGCAACACCAAACAAAGCTTTGTACACATTTTGTAACCCAGCAATTACACCTCTAGGAATATATCCTAAAGGTACACCTTCAACAATGTGAAAAAAAAAATTGCACAAGGTTATTAATTGCAGCATCTAACTGCAACATATTGGAAAGAATCTAAATGCCCCTACATAGGAGAGTGGTTGGATAAACTAGGGTTCAGTCCTAGTGATGGAGTACTATGCAGCTGTAAAAAGGAGGAGGAAGATTCCTATGGACTGATCTGGAGTGATTTCTAGAATATACTGTTAAGTAAAAAAACAGTGCAAAAGTGTATCTATAACAAGCTGTCCTTCATGTAAGAAAGGACATAAGAAAATGTACATGTGTCTGCTCATTTGAGCAAAAGAGATACAGGAAAGGTATATTAGAAACTAAAGAGATCACTTTCCTGCGGAGAGTGAGTGAGAAAGGGGAAACGGTGGGGCATGGGAACAGGTATGAAGAAGGAACATTCATCTCTGTATCTCAGTACCATAGTCATGTTTCATATACCCACCAAAAAATAAGTAAAAAGTTTAAATCAACCAGGCTATCAGGGGCAGAGGACCTAAATGGAATACAAAGGGTAACAAGTGAACCCAGCCACACTGCAGGTGAGTAACAGCCACAGTGCAGACAGCACTGCCCTGAGGAACTGTGGAAAGCTCTGTTTTGGCCAGAAACTCTAAGGCTGAAGACAAAAAGAACTGTATGCTAACACTGTATTCTAGTTAATGAAAGAAAGTGAGCCGAGATGCCAGGTACCGTTCAAGCTTTATTAAAGGAAGAAAACCTGCTGGGCTGTGTTCAATGTAGCAGGCAGCCCAGGGCTGCCCTGAAAAGGGGACAGCACCAGGCATGCGGATGGTAGAGCTTATATAGTGTGTCAAGGGCTGGCTGATACCATCAAGGAGGGTCATTATGCTAATGTGGATTGGGGTGGAGAACTGCATCCTTGCGGAAGCAAAGGGGTTTCTGTTTAAGTCAGGAGGCTTCTCGTAAAGGGAAGGGGGAGGGGAGGAGGTGGGCAGCACCACTTTGTACTTGGGCTTGTCTAAAATGGCGCTGGTTATGTTGCAGATCTATTATTCCTGCCTTTTAAGTATAGGAAAAAGGGAAAAAGGGCGGAGGTCTCATTCTTCTGAAGCTACTTCCTGTTGGAGATGGGTGAAGATATGGAAAAAATAGATTTATGTTGGCAGGTAAAACAATTAGGTGGTGGGGTACTGGTTTTGTGTGGGGAGGCTGTATTCCTCCAGGAAAGGGTCGCTGATTCTGAGGGGCTGATATCCTCCTCGCAGGAACAATTCGGCAACTTTTTGGTTGGTTAAAGCCTGCATACATTCTTGCAGGAAATTAGACAAACACCAAAAGAGACAGGGGCCAAAAAGTAGGTTGAGGCACAGTTAGGGGTCCTAGCAGGGGCATAAGACAGGGTATTCAAGGGTTCAGTGAAATGGTTCAAGTTGTCTTGGATCACCCTGGACTCATTTATGTAATAACAGCATTCCTCCCCCAAGAAGAGGCAGGTGCCTTTCTTCTCAGCTATAAGGAAGTAAAATAAAGGGCCCAACAGTTCTGTAAAGCGACTGTCACGAGTGAGGTGACCTGTCACTGGAGAGAGGAGATGCTGTCTATACTTAGTTCTTCTGAGCGTTTCTGATAGAATTGAGAGGAAGTAGTAGGTCCTGCTATGCCAGTTCCAGTTGCAGGAAGGATCCCTGCCCCAATTATAAGGTACGATTAGTGCCCAACGGGAGCAGGGGCACTTCCTGAGGGGGGGGTGAAGTTAGTCCCAGTCCCGTCTCCATCTCTCCATCTGTCTGGAGGGTGATATCAGGGACGAGCCAAAAGAATATGCAAGAAATCGCGTTTGGGGGGCAGACAATAGGATAATGTAGTTTTACAAAGGAAATTTATTCTGGTTTTAGGGCATGGATGAGGAGGGGGTAAGTGGTGGTAGCATTTGGTGGTGCTAGTAAGGCAGAGTGTGGGCAGGCCCCGCACAACACCAACAGTCCCCGCACAACGCCGACAGTCCCCACTGAGGTGAGGTTAGAGGAAAGTGAAGCGATGTTTGTGGAAACGTTACGGGCTGCATCGACAGGAAGGGGGGTGACCACAAAAAGGTTTCTCTCAAAGTGGGAGACAGATGAGTCACTCAGGGACCAGTCTGATTCGCTGAGGACTTCATCGTCCCTGCGGACCTGGAACCTCCATGTTCCAGGTAAGGGGGAGCACTGAGATAGGAGGAAACACACGGGAAGGAAGCGAAGGGTTAGGAGCCCAAAGAATTTAAAGAGCACATTGCCACGATGAAATTGCTAAGAAGCATCCTACTGATAGGAGGTAAAGGAGTGCCAGGAGAAATCGTCCTATAATGGTACAATCTTTCGGGGCAGCTGCTGCCAATCCTGTAGCAAGTACTAGAACAGACAGTATAATAGCAGCTCCTGTGTGAAGGACGTGAAGCGGGCCTGCAAGTGAGAGGATAATCGCCGGGGGAAAGATCATCCTTCTTCTGGGACTGGGGTAAGAGCAAAGGTCCTGGAGATTTTCAGTTTTGTGGGTCCTAAAATGGACGAAGTGTGAGGAGATGTTGGGTTGTGGGTTGAGTAGAGGGACCCCTCTGCTTGGTGTTCACAGATTTTTGGGTAAAGTCTCAGGTGCTAGCTTTACCAAGGTAAGGGATACCAACGGGGCCTTTCTTAGTACTTTTACTGCCATGGAGGTGGCAAGAAGTATTGTATAAGGCTCTTCCCAACATGGTGAGAGGGGCTTTGGGATTCGGGTTTTAATATACACTTGCTGTCCTGGGCTTAGTTTAAAGTCTGAGGGGGTGGTGGGGAAAGGATGAGGTAATAGAACATTGGCCTATTCCCTAAGATCCCTAATGAGCGAAAGAGTAGGTAGATACTGGCCTAAAGGTGATGAGCTGGAAGGGAGAGGTGTGAGAGTGAAGGGCCTACCGTATGTAAGCTCAAAAGGGCTGAGGCCTGTGTGCTTTCAGGGGGCAGCCCGTAGGCGAGTGAGTGACTGGTGGGGAGGCCAAAACGAGGGATGATTTCTGAGGTGAGAGCATGCGTTACTACTGTAGCATCCTCTGAAGTGCAGGGAAAAGCCTCAATCCAACCTGAAAAGGTATCTACTAATGTTAGAAGGTAGCGTGTCCTTTTGTGGGGAGAGTAATATAAGGGCTGAAGATGGCGTAGTAGGGGTTCATAGCCTATATGAACTGAATTATGGAAATCTAAAAGGATTTGCTCAGCTTGTGTAGTAGGAAGGACATAGCTAACGGAGAGAGTATACCAGTTGTCCTTTCTCTGTGCCCCCAGCTGTTGAAGGTGTTGTATTTCTTGGGGTGTGTATTGGGATAAGGGCATAGGGGCCATGAGAAGGACCTGAGCAGGAGAGGAAGAGGGGGGGCCTGGTGACTGAGCAGCCTGTTTTGCAGTTAGATCTGCCAGTTTGTTTCCCTGGGCTATGGGGTCATTGGAGGTTTGGGGTCCTCTGCAGTATATAACCCCAACCTCCTTTGGGAGTTGTGCAGCCTCAATAGCTTGTGTTAGATTTACTGTGGCATAACTTGCCTGGGGGCTGGGCGTGGAGGTGGCGCCCCCATCTATGAACCGTGTAATGGGATGCAGGGAGATGTGTAGAAAGGGATTGAGAAAGAGGTCTAAAGCCTCCATGCAAGTGTGTTCTAAGGGTCATGAGTGTTTTGGGATGAGAGTGGCTGGATATAAGGGAGAGCGAGGTTTAAGGAGAACTGGGAGTTTTCAATGAAGTTAAAGTGAATAAGTTGTAGGTGGGAAAGGGAGAGAATTGACTTGGTCTTATGGCTGAGAAGGTCTTGACTGTTTGTCGTTTAAAAGTTAGTTTAGAGCTTTTTTAGGTTAAAAGGGTGGCTGCCGCCAAGGCCCATAAACAGGGGCCCATTCTTGAGCTGTGGTGTCTAGCTGTTTAGACAGGTATGTAACCGGGGAGAAAATATCTCCTACCTTTTGTTCCAAAACCCTGACTGCCAATCTTTGGGTTTTGGTGACGTATAGGATAAAAGGATGAGATAGGTTTGGGAGAGATAGAGCTGGGGCTGTGAGAGAGCAGCTTTTAATTGCTGGAAGGGAGAATGAATGGGCTTTGTGGGATCTAAAGGAATGGCAGGATCCCCTTTGGCTGCCCCATAAAGTGGCTTTGCTCCACGCCAAAGTTAGGAATCCATAGGTGCAGATACCCTGCAAGCTCCAAGAGAGAAAGGATTTCACCCTTTGTGATAGGAGTAGAGTTCAGAAATTAGACTCTTGAACTGAAGGAGAAGAAATGTGGGCCTTGCTGGGGGACACTCAATATCCCCTGGAGGCCAGGAAATTAAGGAGAGCAACAATGTGGGCCTGTGAATCCTCATAGGAGGGGCTACAAAGGAGGAGATCATCCACATATTGTAAAGTGCTAGAGGTTCAAGGAAGTTCAGATAAGTCTTGAGCTAAGGCCTGGCCGGAAAGTGGGGGCTATCCCCAAACCCCTGAGGTAGTACTGTCCCAGTAAGTTGTTGGGAATGGTGAGTGTCAGGATTAGTCTTGTACTAAATGGTATGAATGATGAGGGTCAGAATTAGGTCCTGTACTAAACAGTATGAGCCATTAGGCTTTATAACTGGAAGGATGGGTGTATTGAAAGGCAAATGGGTAGGCTGTGAGAAATGAGAAGGAGTTTGTGTACAAGGGGTTTTAAGCCTATTAGGTGTTTGTTAGCAATGGGGCACTGTGGGACATCAGGGAACAAAGAGGGGTTCCACAGTTTAACAAGGATAGGGGAACGGTGCGTAGCAATGGAGGGAGAAGAAGCACCCCATACTAGGGATTGACCTTGTCTGAGGGGGAGGGGAAGCTGGAAGCCTCAGGGGCCAGGTCTGGGTGTGGTCTGTAACAGGAGTATTGCAGCTGGAGTTAAAAAGCATTTAGGGTCAAGGGTAGCTTTGAATTTCAAAAGGATGTCCTGTCCCAGTAAGGGGGCTGGGCATTGAGTCACTATTAAGAATTTGTGTGTGAGTTGGGTGTGATGTCGGGTGCAGGAAAGGGGTTGAGTGATCCGTGGGTGGTATTCTGATCCCATGACCCCTACTATTGTGATAGAGGATGGGGTTGTTGGTCCTGCATACTTAGGAAGGGTAAAGTAAATGGCCTCTGTATCAATGACAAAAGAGATCAGTTTACCTGCTATGAGGCGAGTTACCGTGGGCTCACGCATGGTGATCTCTGTGGGGGCCTTGGGCCCTGGGCATTGTCCTCCTTCTGGGCAAAGCCGAGAAGCTCCAGTAGGGATGGCCATGAAGCCAAAGGCTGTAGGTTAGGGACTGGACCACTCCCTCTCTGGCGAGTGGCACAGTCAATCCCTCAGTGACCTGGCTGTTTGTAGTTGACAGGGATGACAGGCCCATGCTGAATGGCCTGGTTGACTGCCTTTGAAACAGTTTCCAGGTGGCTTGCACCTAGAGGCAGCCAGCTTTGGAGTATGTGAGCCACGGATGGCATTAGCCAGGAGTTGGTATTTGGCCTGATCTCTTTTATAGTTTTTTGAATATCAGGGGCTGATTGGGTAATGAAATCAGAGTGTAAGAGGAGGAGAGTTTGGATCTATACATGTGCATTCATGTAAAGCCTCAGAGAGACAGGTTAGGGACTCACTGGGATACTCAGTGGATCTCTGTGTGATTTCTCTAAGCTTGTCATAATTGACTGACTTGTGAGTAGCCTTTTGGAGACTGTGAAGTAGGTGTGTGATCATGTTATCCTGGAGATCTCAATCCCCATGGCCAGCCTGAGAAGGTCTTGACTGTTTGTCGTTTAAAAGTTAGTTTAGAGCTTTGGGTCCATGCAAGGAACAGCAATGGCTCCCACAGGCCTCCTACTTTTTTGAGCATGTACCTAAGCCGCCATCCAGACCTGCTCCCTTTACATGGACTTGGACAATTCCTTCCATCCCAGCCACTTCACAGAAGGATTATGAAAAGCCAGAGCTGAGGCTGGGTTGTTACCTGACGAAGGGGGAGAAGGGGAGGGGTTGAGCTGAGGATGAGCATCTGGAGGCCAGGTGTGGGGAAGAGAGAGAAATGTGGAGGGCTGACGGATCAGAAGATTGATCTGAGTCTGGAAGGGGAGGTCGAGCATGAGCTAGGAGAATTTGAGACACAGGACAGTTTTGACAGAGAGAAGAAAACATTCAGAGATAGGAAAAGGCCTGAAAAAGGAATCTCTACAGCTTTTGCCATTTCAGTGAGTGTCTAAATCGAGTGCCATCTTGTGGCCACTGGGATCAATTGTAATAAGGTGTTTGAGCTTTAATGTCTCCCTGGAGACCGAGAAATTGGCCAGGAGATGGCCCAGAGGCGTAGAGCGCACAGTACTGTAGAAAATGAGACGTTTAGGTTTAATGTCTCCCTGGAGACTAAAAAATTGGCCAGGAGACAGCCCAAGGGCATAGAGCATCGAGGTTTGGATTGTGGGGATCCCATTTAGAGAGTGAGAAAGGGCAGTCAGTCCTGGTAGAAGAAGCATGCCAGCAAAGGGCATCCCCTTTGGTGTCCACCTTCTTTTCGAGAGAAAAGCCACTGACTGGCTAGAGGAGTGTCCTCCAACAGCTGGAGGGCACAAGAAGAGTTCCCTCAGCCAGGCGCCTGGGCTTCATAGAGACCTGAGTCATAGAGAGTAGACAGGGGAACCGTAGAAGTAGGCAGGACAGACCCACTAACTCACCCTGAATTGAGGCCAGTGTTGGATGCATTGGTCTGAAACGGCAAAAGTAGTCCCCGAGGCATCCAGTTTCAGCAGGTCTGGGAAGGGCGGCCAAGGGCCAATCCCCCAAAGAGAGAGGGGATCGGCCACAATGTCGGCCAAAACCTTTCCTGGGTTTCGGCACCATAATGAAAGAAAGTGAGCCAAGATGCCAGGTACCGTTCAATCTTTATTAAAGGAAGAAAATCTGCCAGGCTGTGCTCAGAGTGGCAGGCAGCCCAGGGCTGCCCTGAAAAGGGGACATCACCAGGTGTGGGGGTAGTAGAGCTTATATAGTACGCCAAGGGCTGGCTGATACCATCAAGGAGGTTCATTATGCTAATGTGGACTGGGGTGGAGAACTGCATCCTTGCAGAAGCAAAAGGGGTTTCTGTTTGAGTCAGAAGGCTTCTCGTAAAGGGAAGCAGGGAGGGGAGGAGGTGGGCGGCGCCACTTTGTGCTTGGGCTTGTCTAAAGTGGTGCTGGTTATGTTGCAGATCTATTAGTTAGTATATCTGCTCACAGGGTTAGCAATTTTGAAACTACTCTATTGGTATTGAATAAATAAGTAAAAATACTGTAAATAATAAGACAAATTTCTCACTATTGCAAAAAATAAGCTACAAATAAAGAGGGGAGGTAGTGCTGGCTTGGAATTGGAAGTATTAGTATGCACACATAATCTTTAACACATATCCCGAAAGAGATATAGAAATAGAGATGTGTGTGCATGTGTGGACATGTGTGTATACACTAATATATATATTTCCTGCCTGTGTCTACTGAGAACAACAGCATCCTTGTAACAAGATTACACCTGGCACCTAGATACTGGTTTCTAAATGCCATTCTTCCAGAAGAGGAATTCAGTCTCCATGAGACGTAGTTGATTCAGGGATGGAGCAATGAAAATACAAGATGAGCCTGAAATATTTGGGGGACCAAAAAATTAGGAAGTTCTTGTAAAAGGATGAGGGCGTGTCAAAAGGACATAGACTCCATCCTGAAGGACCTCCTAACAGCCAAAGGTGAAACAATTTAAGCAATAAAACAAATAATGATAGCACTGGATTTTAATCTATAGAATAAAGTAAATACCCATGAGTCTACATATAATAAAAATAACTGTAAACGAATGGGAAAGAGACAGAATTTCATTACAGACGAATGCCAATCAATAAATGTAAAAGGAAAGGTAAATACAAAATCACCATTAAGTAAACACTGCAGTGAAATTATTTCAGGCAAGATTTACCGATCGATGCTAAAATCACCAGGCAAAAGTTTAAGGAGAAACTGGATGTTTGCATGGTCTCAAAGTATCTTTCCAAGATTTGTCCTGATTATAAAGAGAAAAACTTTAACTTTACTGTGGGTAAAACCACCTTAATCAAGTGACAAGGTCAACATAAGCAGTAACCAGACCTGCTGACATCATGCACACCCTCAACATAACGCACAAGAAGGCATGACATCGTTTCTGTGGTGTTCATGCCAAAATGCATGACCTTTCTAGTCAGGAAAAACACTGGACAACAAAATAACTGAATAACACTCATTAAAAGTGCCAAGGCATGGGCCGGCCCCGTGGCGCACTCGGGAGAGTGCGGCGCTGGGCGCGCAGCAACGCTCCCGCCGCGGGTTCGGATCCTATATATGAATGGCCGGTGGCTCACTGGCTGAGCGCGGTGCGGGCGACACCACACCAAGGGTTGCGATCCCCTTACCAGTCACGAAAAAGACAAAAAAAAAAAAAAAAAAAATGCCAAGGCACTAAAAGTCTGACAAAGTGTCACAGATTGGAAGAGACTAAGGAAACATAACTAAATGCACTGTGGAATCCTGGATTAGACACTGCAACAGAAAAATGACATTGGTGGAAAAAGTGGTAAAATTGGAATAAAGTCTCTAGTTTAGCTAACAGTACTGCACTAATGTTAACTTCAAGGCTTGCTAATTGTTACTATGATTATTATTAGCATATTTAGGTGAAAGGTGTAAATGAACTCTCTACATGATATTATTGTAACCTTTCTGTAAGTATAAACCTATTTTTTTTTTAAAAGTTTTTTATGATAAAAAAAAAAACCTTTTGTACTCCCAGTGGTATATATACCACACGTCTAGAAATACTGATTTAAACCAAACTGCTTTCTCACAGTCTCAACCCATTGATTCTAATTTTTCCCTCTTGAGCAACATAAAATCAACATAGCCCCCTATGAATGAGACAAACGTCCCCAGTCTCTCTCACTATTGCATCTCGGAGATGTTTTTCAGACTCTTCCTATCCTACACCCCCTTCTGCAGGGTGTTCCTAAATTGCCAATATCCCACTTAACAAACCATGAAAAATATTTCTAATGCCATGTGATGGAGTTTGGATGTGTTGTTCCCTCCAAAACTCATGTGGAAATTTGATCCTCAATGTAGCAGTGTTGGAAACTGATTGAGTCATGGAGGCGGATCCCTCATGAATGGATTAATGCTCTCCCTGGGGGTGGGGGAATTAATGAGTGAGTTCTCGCTCTATTAATTCCCACGAGAGCTGCTTGTTTATAGGACCCTGGCACCTCCAATCTCTCTCTCTCGCTTCCTCTCGCCATGTGATCTGCTTGCACCCACTGGCTGCCTGCCACCTTCTGCCATGAGTAGAAGCAGCCTGAGGCCTGTGCCAGCTGCAGCTGTCCCAGAATCGTAAGCCAAATAAACCTCTGTTGTTTACAAATTACCCAGTCTCAGGTATTTCTGTTATAGCAACACAAAACGGACTAAAACACCATGTAAGCACCACAGAGTAGAGTGGAATCACCACTTGCTATGATGTGGCCACTGAATTTCCAAAGAAGAAACCTGTGCTGGTTCAACTGTCTCAGCAACCACATCAGGCAGTGGGTCCGTGCCAAGTTCACCTCTCCCACGGCTCTCCTGGCTTCTCCACATGAGCCAACACTCCCATTCCTGGGGCTCATTAAGTCGTCACTGTCATCATCTTGTTCTTCTATTAATCTAAGTGTAGGCTTCCCAATATATGCTAGCTAAATTTCATTTCTATGTCATATTCTAGCATATCAAAATATACTCAATCCTTATGATGCCATATATTAATCATATCAATCATCTTCAGGCCTTTTGCAAATAAAGCAGCCTTCTATGTCTTCATCTAAGTTAGATGAAATTTTGAAGAAGGTAAGACCACGGCCCTAGATCTCCAGATACCCAGGATCCACTCAATCTTTATACTGCAAAAAGTATTATGTTAAAATTGGCTCACTGTCAACTTTCAATAAGCTGGGTTAAAGGGGAAAAGTGGAAATATTACCCACATCAGTTTAAAGATATTGTTCAATCTCCCCCATTAGTAACAACGTAGTCAGTTAATAGCAATAACACTATTTCCCTTGCTCTTCTCTCAGTAACTCTGGACTTACTAAAAATGAAAGCAAGAGGTATGGATGAGTACGAACTAGAACCTATACTTTCTGGATGAAATATAAAACACTTCTGGAACTATATTCTAAACCATTTCTATGTCTACAGTCAGCAGACTTGTGATTACCTGTAGCCATGAGCTGTCATTCTTCAAGTGGCTCAGGTGGCTGAGAGGTCAGGATTGCCACAGCCTGTGGCAGGAGAGAGGGGAGGCCACACTCTGACAACAAGGTAGGTAGAGGGCTGGGATCTTCTAGGGAATGTGGGGATTATGTACTTGGTGGCCCTCAGCCAGCAGAGTGGATTAAATTATTCATATTTTCTGTTATTTACTGTGGATTATTGAGAGCTAATGACATATGATATTGATCTGTACACTCAGTTGGCAAATAGTCCAGTTATCATGGATTGGCTGGGACCAAAGAAAAATGACCACTGCAGAAGCATCTAACTCTGGGACCACTTGTGTTAAATGGTTCATTCTCTTTTACTCCCTTCCTTAGAGGGGCTGTCAGCCTTCATAAAGGCAGATGAAGATTTACCACCAAACTAAAAAGACATTTGCACTGTACACACAAAATTAAAATCCTGAGTATACACAAACACCCCATTACTTAACAGTGATTGAAGTGGATCGAGCAAACAGCATCCGCACCAGAGAATAGCTGACATGGGAGCATAGAGGAGAAAGAGAAGGTGTTTCACAAGATGCATAAATTAAAATATAGAATATGTATCATGTTGCCTCAATGATGGAAACAAGCAAAGCTGGTGCAGGTCTCAGGAAGGCCAGCTGCCTCGCCCTGTTGAGCGGGATCACCCTGTTGCTGACGTAGACTTCTTCCTTTATTGGAAGTGATGGGCCCAAGTGAGCTTAATGAGTTGTTTGGGAGGGATGGGGGGTTAAAGACTTAGCAATTTGCCAGAAATGAGATTCGAAGCCTTGGCTTCCATGCTGATGAGAGCCAGCCCTTGTAGAAACTAGACTGCGGATGTTTCCCCGATGCACGTGGGCGCACACAGCTGGCCAAAGGACAGGGATCCTGGTGAGCAGTGCCCAAGCACCAGCTCTGCTACCCTGAACATGGCCATCTTTAAAAATCAAACACCCTGGATTAAACTTATATACTACACATGTTAACACATGTGTTGGCATGAGTTAAGTATATATGCTATAAATTATAATACCAATGTAAATCATTAGAACTCAGTAATGCGATTAATGGTAAGTCCACAAGAAAATATATTTCATACCAAAATAAATATAAAATAAAATAATCTAATTTTTCATTTTGAAGGTGTTTTGAGAATTTTTAGTGACTAATGGCCTTTATTCTGAAGATCATTTGTGTAAATACATAATACTGGTTAATTGAGTCCTAGTTACCAAAAATAGTGTGCTGAGTGACGTTTTTCTAGTTTAGTTTAGTTTAGTTTTAATTCTACTGTAATAAAGAAAGTTTGCTTTTGCTGGAGTAGCTGATATGAATGCCCATCAGTCTGATACAGAACAGGTAATGATGGATGCAGCAGGATTAAGAAGGACCCACAGACTGCCATTTAGAAAGAAAGCGTGTTTTCCATCAAGCAAAAATCCTTCCTGATGACATTCCCATTTGGAAAATGACCTTGCACACTCGGGAAGTTTGCTTTCTACAACACACTGACGTCTAGCAGTACATCAACTGAAGAGAGGGCCAGAAGTTAGGATTCTCACACTCAACTCCTGTATTACCAGGGCATACCGGGGCTTTCACCAAATAGAACTTAACATCCTGATGCATCCTTATTCAACTGTGACCTTTTTTTAAAAGAATTCTCAACTTACTGTGTATGAGCTTTCAATACACACTCTCGACCGAGTCCAGCTTGGCAAAGAGAAGGCAAGCTATGAGACGAGCAAGCCAAGGGTAAGTAAGAGAGCCAGCGTCATTCTAGGAGAGCTAGTTATCTGAAGGAGATAATGGGAAAGATTAAAGAAACCGCCCCCCCTTTCACTTCTAATAAATGAAGACATAAATGCACACATTGTACTTGCTGAGGACTAACTTTAGGCTTGCAAGATTTACCAAGTACACTATAAACCTAAGTTATACTCCTGGTTAAAATTAAGGAAATTAAGGACAGCAGTTACACATGCTTATGTACAGCAGGAGCCTGATAACGTTCCTTGCATTTATAAAGAACTACAGTTTACGGTGTTTCCACCTTTGTCATTTCACTTGAGCCTCACAATAATCCTATGACCATGAAAGGGTAGGGAGTTTTATTTCTGTTTTGTAAATGAGGAAAATGAAGTCCAAAAAACTTAGCCAAAATGAAGACTGGTTATTTTAAATGACAGAGCTGTGTCTTCAGTGTGCTTTCAGTCTAGTTAGAAACAAATCTGAAAAATACAACTGAGGAAGCACTAGAAACAAAATGGTGTATGGAAAAGATTTCAAAACTTAATATAAACAATATACAGCTACAATAATGAAGACAGTGTGGTACTGGCATCAGGATAGATATATAGATCAGTGGGACAGAACTGACAGTCCAGAAATAAACTCTTATATTATGGTCAGCTGATGTTTGACAAGGGTGCCAAGAAAATCCATGGAGAAGAACAGTCTTTATAAGAAGTGATGGCCATATGTAAAAAGATAAACTTAGCCCCTTACCACACATTACACACACAAAATTAACTCAAAATGGATCAGAGACCTAAACACAAAAACTATAAGCCTACAATTTTTAGAGGAGAACATAGGGAAAAAAATCTATGTGATCTTGGGATAAGCAAAGATTTTTCAGATACAACACCAAGAGCATGATCCATGAAAGAAACAAATTGAAAAGCTGGATTTCATTAATATTCAAAATTTTGGGGCTTCAAATGACACCATTAAGAAAGTGAAAAGAGGCTGGCTGGTTAGCTCAGTTGGAGAGCAGCCTTACAACACCAAGGTCATGGGTGCAGATCCCCGTACCGGCCAGCTGCCAAAAAAAGAAAACAAAAAAAAGAAATGGAAAAGACAAGCTACATTCTTGGAGAAGATGTTTATATAAACTTGTATCCAGAATATATAAGAACTCTTTCAACTCATAGAGACAGAAAGTGGACTGGAGATCACGTGGAGCCAGGGTGGGGACTGAGTGACACAGATGCCACAGGAGATCTTCCTAAAGACATGGGAATGTCTTAAAACTGGGCAGTTATGGCTGCACGGCTGTACATTTACTAAACCTAAACAATGTGGTCTTGAAGATAATGGCGAGAGAAATCTAAACAGATACACACTAAGTCATGATAATAATGAAGGGTAATCGTGACACACTGACAGGTTCCCCAATTGAATTACAATTTGATCTAAATAAGAGATGCTTTCAAGATGTCAACAATTTTATACATCTGTGTAACCTTCCCTGCATTTCTCTTCAGTTAAACATGCACATACTCTCGCGTGTCAGTCAACCGCAAAGTATCTCCTGGGTGGCTACCACGTGCCTCGCTGGGTTCTGCGCACTTGGTAACTGAAGAAGGAGGAGCCACATCACAGCCCTCCCAGGGCTGCTGCTGAACACAAGAGACACTGAAAGAGGGACCCCCGCCACAGACACCACCTCCTTGCTGACTCTCCCCTCATTTTGACTTTTGTGTCACAGGTAAAGAAAGCTGCCAAAAACTAGAAACGATGGAGGGCATGGGCAGCTGTCACGCTGAACACCTGTTTTCGGGTTGTAACCAAAGATGAATTATTATTGATCAATTTTCTAGATGGAAGAATGGCTGAATGTAACTAAACTAGGTGGAAAAAACAGTATAAAGTAGCTCAACAGATTATTTTTAAAATAAAAAAAATAGGTGAGAATTAAGTAACTGTTTCCTGAGGAGTGGGTTCCAATGATTTAGAATGGAGAGTGACCACAGAAAGGCAAGATGAGGGGCTTTGTGGCTGACCAGCCTTGGCTAGGATTCATTAGGTTCTCACAGCAGGGATCACACTCCGCAGATGAGCTATAAAACCTGCATCCAACAGGGTGAAACAAGCGAATTTAATTCTGAATCTTCTTACTTTTTAAGTTAGGCCTCTCAGGGTTACGTGAATGGAGTTAAAGCCATCAATATCTATAAGTGGTTTTGCTGACAAGCACTACTAGCTTTACGGGACAATTTTCCAGGTGTTAGCAAAGGTAGGTCTAAAAGTTAACCACAGAGCAGAGTGGGTATAAAATATCCTCAGCCCCCTATGTTGGGGGCAGCCATTCATAATATCAAGAACTGGTGAAAATGGCAGATTGGAACTTCACGGTTTACTCACCTCTAACTTTCCACAGTTGGGTCAAAAACATTCCAGATTGAAACTCAGAATAACCTGCCCGTATAAAGGCTCAAGCTTGTTCATCTCTGGACTGAAGAAGGTCTGGCCTGGGTGTGGGTGTCAACTAAAGAAAAAACATGTCTCCAGTGGACCGTGCACAAGACTGCTGCCAGGCCTGCAGAAGGATCCACAGAGGGGAGATGACAGCTCAGCTAAACCAAGTCATACTGCCAGCGGACAAGCTAAACTTCGCACAGGAATATTCACATTACTGCCAGTAAAGTTGCTACTGCAGGGCACAGCCTGCAAGAACTTTGTTCTAAGACAATCTTAAAAATATTGCAAATTGAAACAGTAGGAAGCGTTAAAAATTTATATTCTTGAACTTTTTAAGGAGTCTCTCAAACTTAACTTTATTGGGTATATATGCATGTCTGTGTGTTTCATCGTCTTTTAAACTTGGAGGCAAACTGTATTGTCAGTCTCCTCTATAGGCCAAACTGGAGCAACAGGATTTTCCCTCCCACATGAAACAACCAAAATGAACAAAATAAATAAAATAATGGATTTCAAGACACTGAGTGGCAAGTAACAAAGAGTGGTGATCCCTAAGACAGTCACACAAATGAGGTGGGCCCCACCACTGCCCTATCTCTTGCCTTGAGAGTTTCAAGGCTGTGGCCCAGGAGGTGGAACCCAGGTAGAGCCCAGTGGACTCGAGTTGAGAACACACTCTGAGAGCCTGGGGAAGCCATGGTGGCTAGAGTTCACAGGACAGAGTGTTGGAGAGAAGACAGCTACATGAGAAATATGAAGATCTGCACATATTCAGCTGAATACTGATCAGCACATGTACATGAGGAAATTACCCAAGGTCAGGGAAAGAACCACCTGAATGGACTAGAAATGAAAGTGCTTGGTGCCCACACATGGCTAGGAATACTGCCTGACCCTACCGTGAAACTGGAAAACCTCACAATTCATGGAGCATAAGGTATACAGAAGGCTCCTACCCTACGAGTGGGGAATAATTAGCTCTAGACTGAGCTATACTCCAGTCCCACCTAATAAGTCTTAAAAGCAAGACACAGGACTCAAACTATTTCCAAGGAACTTATATGTGTCCCCGAACAAAGCTCAAGCATATTTATAGGAATCCAAAAATGTCCAGCACCCAATAAGGTAAAATTTACAATGTCTGACATCCAGTCAAAAATTACTAGGCCTGCAAACAAGCAGAAGACATGATCCACAATGAAGAGAACAATCCATCAAAACTGGTCCAGAACTGACAAAAATGTTAGAATTAGCAGAGAAAGACATTAAAAGCATTATTATAACTGCATATGTTCAAAAGTTAAATAGAGACATGGTAGATGCTTCTTTTAAAAAATCCAAATCAAATGCTATAATGTCTGAGATAAAAAAATTCACTGGATGTAATTAATGGCAGATTAGACACTGCAGAAGAAAAGATTAGCGAACTTGAATGTATAGCAATGGAAACAATCAGAAATCAAAAAGAAAAGAGATTTTTTTTTTTTCCCTTTTTGTCTTTTTTCTTGACCGGCAACGGATCGCAACCCTCAGTGTCGTGCCCGTACCGGACCGGGACTGGCTATGGGATCGCAACCCTCGGTGTTGCTCCCGCACCTCGCTCAGCCAGTGAGCGGCCGGTCTGTATGTGGGATCCGAACCCTCGGCGGGAGCGCCACCACGCTTCCCAAGCGGCGCACTGTAGCAGTGCGCCACCGGGTCGGCCCAAAAAGAAAAGAGATTTTAAAAAATGGACTTGGGGCCGGCCCGGTGGCGTACTGTGCTAGTGCGCCGCTTGGGAAGTGCGGCGGCGCTCCCGCCGAGGGTTCGGATCCCACATACAGACCGGTTCCCGCTCACTGGCTGAGCGAGGCACGGGGGCGGCACCAAGGGTTGCGATCCCGTTGCCGGTCCCAGTCCGGTACGGGGGCAACACTGAGGGTTGCGATCTGTTGCCGGACACGGAAAAAGACAAAAAAAAAAAAAAAAATGGACTTAGTATCAAAGAACTGTAGGATGATTTCAAGAAGCTTAATAGATGTGCAATTGGAGTTCTGGAAGGAGAGGAAGAAAAGGGGACAGAAAAAATACTTGTAAATATAATGGCAAAAAATGACCTGATGGCTAAAAATCTGATGAAAACTATACACTCACAAATCCAAGAATCTAAATAACCCCAAGCATAAAATCATGAAGAAAACTATACCAAAGCACATGATGAGTTCAAAAGCTCAAAACCACTGATAAAGAGAAAACTTCAAAAATAACCAGAGACAAAAGACACATCACATTCTGAGGAACAATGATAAAGTGATTGCAGATTTCTCATCAGAAACAATACTAGCGGGCCGGCCCATGGCTCACTCGGGAGAGTGCGGTGCTGATAACACCAAGGCCCTGGGTTCAGATCCCACATAGGGATGGCCGGTTCGCTCACCGGCTGAGCGTGGTGCTGACAACACCAAGTCAAGGGTTAAGATCCCTTTACCGGTCATCTTTAAAAAAAAAAAAAGAAAGAAAGAAAGAAACAATACTAGAAAGACAGTGAAGGAACATCTTTGTACTAGTGAAAGGAAAAAAAACCTATCACTTTAGAATCACATACTCAGTGGAAATATCTTTCAAAAATGAGGGTGAAATGAAGACTTTTTCAGACAAAAGTTGAAAAAATGTATCGCCACCAGACCTGTCTTATAAGAAATCTTAAAGAACTTCCTTCAGACAGAAAAAAAATTGATAGCAAATGGAAATATGGACCCACACAAAAGAATAAATTGCAGTATGGGTTTTTTTTTTTTTTTTTTGTTACTGAAACCTCTTTAAAAGATGATTGACTTTTTAAACAGAAATAATAATATAGTATGGGGTCTACAGCATATGTCAAAGTAAAATGTAGGATTACAATAGCACAAAAGTTGAGAGGGAAGAAATGGAAGGTTCGTTATATGTGAAGTGGTGTAATACCAGCTGAAGATGGACTGCATAAGTTAAAGATGTACGTTCTGAATAATAAAGCAAACAAAGCTACAGCTAATAAGCCAACAAGGAAAATAACATGGAATCCAAAATATCCCATTAAACCAAAATAAGGGAGAAAAAGCAGGAAAAGTAAACACAGAACAAACAGGACAAGTAGAAAACAGAAGCAAGATGAGAGCTTTTAACTTAACTATATCAATAGCCACATTAAAGAGGATAAACACCCCAATGCAAAGGCAGAGGCTGTCAGATTGAATAAAATTTTTTAAAAAAATCAAGACTCAATTATAATCTGTCTATAAGAAACTTACTTTAAATATAAAGATAGAAAGGTACTTCAAAAAGTTCACGGAAAATAGAATTAAATGATAATATGAATTTTACCATGAAATTTTGAAGTACCTTCACACACGCAGATTAAAAATAGAAGGATACAAAAAATATGCAATACTAATATTAATCAAAAGAAAGTTGGAGTTGCTATATTAATACCAGACCAAGTAGAGTTGAGAGTAAAGAATATTACCAGGGATATAAAAGGTGATTTCACCATGATAAAAAAGTCAATTTATCAAGAGGACATAAAATTCATCAATGTTTATGTACCTAATAACAGAGCTTTGAAATACATGATAAAAACTGATAGAAATGCAAGAAGAAATAGACAAATCCACAATTATGTTTGTAGGTTTCAATACCTTCTCAGAAAAATTAATAGAACATGAAGAAAATCACTCAGGATACAGAATATTTAAACTAAACTGTCAACCAAGCTGATTTAATTGACATTTATAGAACTCCCCTCTCAACAGCAGAATATACATTTCCCAAGACTGACCATATCTGCAACCATAAAAGAAGTCTTGATAAACTTAAAAGGATTCAAGTCATACAATGCATGTTCTCTGATCACAGTGGAATTAAATTAGAAAGGAGTAACAGAAAGATTTCTAGAAAATCTCCAAATATTTGGTAACTAAATACCACACTTCTAAATAATCAATGCATCAAAGAAAAAAAAAATCAAATGAAAAATTATAAAGTATTTTGAACTGAAAAAAATGAAAACTAAACATCAAAATCTGTAGTAAAGCAGTACTTAGAAGGAAATTTATAATGCTAAATGCCTACATTAGAAAAGATGAAAGATCTCAAACCAATTACCTCAGCTTTTATCTTCTAATAGTAGAAAAAATAGGGGGAAAAAAAAAGAATTGAACCTGAAGTAAATAGAAGAAAAAAATAATAAACAGCTGAGTAAAAATTAATAAGATAGTAAGTAGAAAAGCAATAGAGAAAAAAAAAAATCAATGAACCTTGGAAGGATATTCCATGTTCACAGATCAGAAGACTTAATATTGTTAAGGTGGTACTGCTCACCAAGTTAATCTACAGATTCAACACAATCCCTCTCAAAATCCCAGCTGACTTCTGTGTAGAATTAACAAGCTGTCTAAAATTCATATGGAAATTCAAGAGACCCAGACAGCTAAAACAATCTAGAAAAAGAACAAAGTTGGAGGACTCACATTTCCAGATCTCAACACTTACCACAAAGCTACAGCACTCAAGAGAGTGTGGCGCTAACATAAAGACAGACATATTGGTCAATGGAATAAAATTGAGAGTCTGGGGAAAAAAAATCTCACATTTACAGTGGATTGATTTTCAACAAGGTTGCCAAGGCAATTAATGAGGAGAAAGAATAGTTTTTTTTAACAAATGATGCTGGGAAAAGTGAATATCCACATGCAAAAGAATGTGGTCAGAACTCTACCCCACATCACATTCAAAAATTAACTAAAATGGAATGCAGATCTAAATGTAAGAGCTAAGACTATAAGACTCTTAAAACACTGGGGTACAGAATGGGAAAAAACTTTTGCAAATCATATATCCAATAAGAGACTTGTATCTAGAATATATAAAGGACTATTAAATTGAACAATAAAAAGATAAATAACTCAATTTAAAAATGGGCAAAGGATATGATAGACACTTCTCCAAAGAAGACATATAAATGGCCAAGAAATGCACAGAAAGATGTTCAACATCATTAGTTATCCAGGAAATGTAAATTAAAACCACAGTGAGGTAACACTTCCAACCCATTTATAATTAAAAAGACATATAAGTGCTGGTGAGGATGTGGAGAAGCTGGGATCTTCACACACGGCTCGTGGGAATATAAAATTGTGCGGCTGCTTTGTGCCCCAAGTCGGCAGTCCATCAAATGATGAAACACAGAGTCACCATATGATACCCAGAAATTCCAAATCTGGGCATATCCCTAAGAGAAATGAAAACTTATGTCCATACAAAACTTTGTTCATGAATGTTCATAGCAGCATGATTTATAATACCCAAAAGTCCAAATTGTACACTTTAAATACGTGCAGTTTGTTATATGCCAATTATACCCCAATAATGGTATTAAAATGTAAGCAAAAAGAAACAAAAATGATAAGCAAAAAACCTGTAATGGCCAATGAATCAATGCACCCTTATATTCTATTTATAAAGGACAGTGTCAAAGAATGGAAAGGAATTACAAGAGAGGAAATAGTCACTTATCCCTAGCTTTTTATTCAAAAGCTAGAAAAAGTGATTTTGGATGAACCCAGATTAAACTAGAAAAGATATCAATTCAATTTTCCAGCCTAGGCATCTCAGGTATTGCTTTTCACTGAGCTCTTTTGGGAGGAGAGTCTAAGCACAGATGAAAGGCTGAAGGGACATGAATCTTTAGGTGTTCTGAGAAGGCACTTTCATTCTTTTTTTTTTTTTTTTTCCTTTTTGTCTTTTTTTTACTGACCGGTAACGGGATCGCAACCCTCGGTGTCGCGCCCGTACCGGGGCCGGCAACGGGATCGCAACCCTCGGTGTTGTGCCCACACCGCGCTCAGCCAGTGAGCGGGAACCAGTCTCCACATGGGATCCGAACCCTCGGTGGGAGTGCCACCGCGCTCCCAAGCAGCACACTCTCCAGTGCGCCACCGGGCCGGCCCGGCACTTTCATTCTTAAACACATTCGTGTGGAGAGCATGGTGGCCAAGGGGGCACTGTGGAAAGAGCCGAGCATAGGAGGTGTGGAGAGAACCTAATCACGAGTGGCAGGTGAACCTACTAAGGCCTTCACTCATCCTGTCTTCATCACATCTCCAGTGCCTACAACAGTGCTTGGGACACAAGAGGTGCCCAGAAAACGTCTACCCAATGGAAGCAACAAACAGTAGTGATACATAACTGCTACATGTATTACCACAGTAGCTCTTACCACAAGGAAACTTACAGTGACCAGGACGCTCAGCATGGCGAGAGGTGCTTGACTCTGGCTCTGCTGCTGTGTTTTCTAAAACCCTGCTGGTGGTTATGCTCATGGACTATAGAGCCCCTCGGCTTTGAACACACGCAGAAAACTAGTTATGTTCCTCAGTAACCACGTTCTAGAGATGTGTGTGTGTGTGCATGTGTGTGTGAGAGAGAGACAGACAGAGAGAAGCAGAGAGAGAGGACAGAAAACTTGAAAGAAGAACTTGGATACTTTATTAAACTCAATCTGGATTATTAGATCAAAGACTAGGACACAATACAATATAAATAAGAACTTTATCAAATTAAGAGGCAATACACACCATAGCAATAAGATACCCAACTCATTATTCTTTGGTAACAGTCAGGAAGTATTATTGCAACCTCAAGCTTGGCACTTAATTTCAGCAATTCCAATCGATAGACCATTCAAGTTTTCCCCCATCAAGCCTTCCCTGTTCTCTCTGATTAATAATGACCTCTGTCTCCCAGCCCCTGACAGCCCATGGCATCACACTTTTCACCATTTTTATGATGGCCAACTTAGGACTTCATTGTGAAGACTCGTGTTTAGTTCCACAAGCCCCACATGGTAAACTGTAGAGTTCAGCGGTTAAGAGCACAGACTGTATAGCAGGATGGCAGGGGCTCATGACCTAGTTACCCTCCACACTAGCTGTGTATCCTTAGGCCTGCTGATGAACCTCTCTGACCTCAGCTTCTTCATATGGCAAAGTAGTATGTAATAGGGGGATAATAAGAGGTTGTCATGAAATCCACATGTCAATCACATCTCCACTAAATGTCTCAAAGACACAGAAAACTCCATGCGGCCTAACAGGACCCCTTCATTTTCTCCCACATTTCCACACCAACCTTCTGCTCTCAATCAGCAGGAGCACCCTCTCCCAGGTGCTCAAGTCACAACCCGGCGGTCATCCTGGACTTCTCCCTCCAAAGTGCCCAGCCTCACCCACTCCATCAGCAAGGCCTGTCAGTTCTCCCTCTAAAATATAAAGCAAGGCCTAGCTGGCTAGCGCAGTTGGTGCTGGTAACACCAAGGTCCAGGGTTTGATCCCTGTACTGGCCAGCCACCAAATCAATTAATCAATACAAAACAAAATATACAGTCTCTCTACTGTCACCATCCCACCGCCCTCTCTGTGGAGCCTCTGTCACCTCTCGTCTGATGATATACTACTGCGGCCTCCAGCCTTGCCCTCCTGCCTTCACTCTGACCACCACCTCTTTCATTCTCCACAGAGCAAAGCCAGAGTAAACTCTTAAAACGTCAACAAGATCATGTCACACTGCTGTTTAATTTCCTAGTCTGGGACGTGAGCACCTAGAGAATTTTAAAAAACAAATGTTGAGCATGTTGGCTGCTCGTTGCTGCTCTTAGCAAGGAACCACGAGATGCACGAAGCCGAGTGAGAACTAGCTGACTTGCAGGCAGGGGTGGAAGACGACTCAGCTCTGCTAAGAGGCTGTCTCCCTGCTGCAACCCTACAGGACCTCTTCCAGCTCCCCTAAGATGCTCGGCTCTTTCCTCCTCTCCTGTCTGCCTCCCGCAATCATCCTGCAAGCCACGCCGCATCCTGAGTAGGTGCCCCCGTTATCATCTCCTCTCTCCCTTCTCTCTTCAGCTAACGCACTCAACCCAAGCAGCACTAACTCGCTCACCAGCCGGCCCATTTGCTGAGCGTGTCTGCAGCCAAGGGCCGTCCCCCGACACCCGCCCAGTGCCTGGCACGTGGGGGGCGCTCAGTGAACGGGGCACTCGAGAACAGCGAAGCACAGACAGCAGACCCCATGATCGGAGTATCCCGAATCCGGCAGGGAGTCCGCGCGTACATTTCAGGTACCCGGGTCCCCCTGAGAGTCGGGATTGGGAGATGCCCCTGCTTCCCACTACTGCGCAGGCGCGCGAACTGAGGGCGCGGGAGGGGCGGTGTCGCGGCGCGCAGGCCCCGCCCCACCGCGCAGGCCCCGCTCCGCACATGCGCGCGCGGGCGGCTCCACTGGCACCTCCTCAGGGGCAGGACCGCGAAGGAAGACAGAGACTCGGCGGAGGCCCACCCAAGGGCGTCCACCTTCCCGCTTCTAACGCGCAGGCTCCGGGAGCTCACCGCGTCCGGCGGAACCTGCAGCTCCTCCGGCCTCTGCCGTCGCCACCGGCCCAGTGTCAGGCTGTCCATGCGGCTTCAGACCACAGTCCGCCTGGCCTCTCATGCCCATCCGGAGGCCGGGCCCCATTGCCCCGCCTATGCGCCACGCCCCCCTCGCACGTGGCCCCGGGGAGCCAATGAGGAGGCGGGAGGGCGGGGCGCCGCAAGAAGCGCGTGAATCCGCTAAGGCGAATGCCGCAGGCAGGAGTAGCAGAGACCAGAGTCTTTTGTGCGTAGAGGGACGGCTTGGATTTGTCCCTCTGCACCATATCATTGTTTCGCAAGGAGGGTTCGATTTGTCGCTTCTCCGTCCCCAGAATCAGCCTTGGGGCTTCAGAGAACCGAGTCTTTAAGGATCCCGCCGACCTTGGAAGAGGACACTCGGACCAGTTGGAGGAGCGCCCGCCTCCTCTCTCTGGTGATTGGTCGCGGACCCGTTTTCCTGTCTGATAGATAGGACAGTGGGCCAATAAGCTTCGGTGAGGCCGTAGGGGGCCTCTGGGAGTTATAGTCCGGGGAGCCCCCTTCGCTTCCGGGTGGGAGCGGCATCCGTCCGGAGGCTGCGGCGAGCTGCGAGGCCCAGGATTCTGAAGCCCGGTCCTGCGCGGTACGCGGTTGCTGCTGTCGGTGGGTTCTTGTTGGGAGGCCCTAGAAGCACCCACTTTTCTGCAGCCTGGAGGGCCCATCGACGTTTCAGGCGCCGAGCTGCCGGGCCCCCCGGCTATGCAGAAGGGGAAGCCGGGGCGTGGGCGGCCGGGCTGGAGGTGCAGTCTCCCGGCCGACGCCGTGCCGAGCACCGCCGCACCCTCGTCTCCTCGAGAAACCGAGGCCCGGGATTGCTGCAGCTGCCTGACCGGCTCCTGCCCCACCAGCGAGCCCCCTGCACCGGAGCGCCCAGACCCGGGGCCCTTTTTAAATGAATTAAAAAGAGGCCAGTCCTCTGCCGGTGTTGGCTGGCGATGGGCATGGGACCTGGTTTTTGCCAGTGAAGGGTAAAGGAGGTCTGTGGGGCAGAATTCCGGGAAAGACTTTACCTCGTGCTGAGAAGGGAGACGGACGGGTGGGGGCTGCCTTCTCTTCTCTTCTGGGATGCTGTTGCCCCGCGTGATCTTCCAGGAGCTGCTGCAACCTCCTTGTCACCATGAGGGCAGGTTGCGGGACTCCTAGCGGAAGGGAGGAACAGCACGAGCTTCTGAACCAACCCGCTGCAGACTTATTGTCGTGTCTCTGTTGTTAGGGTCACTGTGAGTTTACCGTTCTGGTGCAGTTGAGGACGTCCTTTGTTCTAAAGCTCTTTTCTTAACCTTTATGGTCAAATGCATGAAGCCCTAGTTGGGTAACTTGCTGTATGATCTGCAGCAAATTAAGAAGCTAATCTACCTCAGTTTTCTCATTTATAAAAGATAAAAATGATGATGTATAAGGTATTGTGGATATTAAATGGGGTATTTACATATAAAGTACTTAGGTCAATGGCCAACACCAAACAAGTCCTCAATAAATGGTATATTGCTGCTACTAGTATTCCTAGAACCAATGCTGTCATATCTGGGTTCACAGTCCCGTATCAAAAATCCCTGGGGCCAGGTGTGTTTGGGGAGTTAAGAATTTTTTAAATTTTAGAGGGCGTTGTATATACTATATTTATGAAACACCTCCAGCGGGATCTGAGACAACACCCTATAATCAAACAGAATTTCTGCAGCAGAAATGTGTGAATATTCACAAATATTCACCCCAAGTGGGATGTGTTAGTAGAAAGGTTATAATCAGTCTCATATCAGTTCAAATGAGTTTGCTCCAAACTTGAGGAAAAACTAATGATTTTTAGAACTTTTTGCATTTTAGAATTGAAAATAAAGTATTATTGTAGACTTGTATCACTACCATTACTTTAAAAACACTTTGTCTTGTAATATCGATCGGATAACTTGCTTTGTTATCCAGTTACAGTATCACTGGTCTTTGTATATTTATAGCTGCTTTTCAGATATGTCAAAGAACAAAATTTTAACAAACTTAGTTTCAAAGATCTGATTGGCTTTTATTAGCAATTCATGAACCTGGCACCATTTAGTCTACAAAATAGGAAGAAGTGCTGATGGGCTAGACAGAGTGAGTGAGTTATAGAAGAAAAAACAGGAGAGCTGGGACAAAAACATATGGCAGATTGGTCGTTTTGTGATTACTTTCCATATAGGGGTGTAAACGAAATATTTTTAGCTTAATGGAATTAGGCTATCATCTCTTTCCTGATTTCTCAGAAGGTCAGATCATACAAGTAAACAACTTGGGCTTCAGTTTGGTGGCATGGAAACTTAGCATGAGTGACTCCATTTTGGGCCTGCTGCCTTTTCTTTAACAGATGCTCGAGCTAACCGTTCAGTAATGGGGAAAGAAGCTTAGCCCAGGAACTAGAAACAGCAATAGGTATATATAGAAGTATGCAGTTTAGCTCAGCACACTGCTTACCAAACATCAGTCACCTGGGTCCTAACGGCAAGACATGCATCTATTTATCTAAATTCTCAGTATCTTAAAATTTAAAAAAAACTTTTAAAATAATATATAACATCTGTAAAATGATGGCTTAAAGTGCTCATAAATTTAATGTTACTAAATACATTATCTATTAGAAGAAGATGTGGGAAAGCTTTATGACATTGGATTCTTTCATATACACCAAAAGCACAGTCAACAAAGGAAAAAGATAAATTGGACTACATCAAAATTTAAAATTTCATACATCAAAGGACACTTAATACACAGTGAAAAGGCAACCCATGAGATGGAAAAAATATTTGCAAATCATGTATCTGATAATGAGTTAATATCCAGAATGCCTACAACTTGTGAAAGTTTTCAGAACCAAAATGGAGCCACTTGTGTTCAAACAAACAGAAAACCCTGATAAATGGAGCAGGGGAAGGCCACAAAGAGAGGGGTCTCATGCACAAATGCCCTTGCACAAAGGCCATCGCAACCTTACACAAAAAATACTTCCGCGAGAACCTCTGCCCAGCAACTACATGCCTGTTCAACCTCGTGCAGGTGCCCCTTGTTTTTGAGCCTTGTAGCAAAGGGTAATTATCTCAATGCAATTATGTAATTATGTAACTCTCCATCATTTTTTCTTTAAAAACCTTTGACTTCTTTTACCTCCCTGAATACACACATAATTTACTATGGCACACATATTCCTATTGCAATGCCCTCTTCAAGCTGCTGTCTGTTATGTAGGTCAACAAACTCAACAAAAAAATAACGATTAAAAAATAGAGAACTTGAATAGGCATTTTTCCAAAGAAGATATACAAATGACCAGTAAGTAACATAAGATGGTCAACATCATTATTCACTAGGGAAATGCAAATCAAAACCACATTGAGATGTCACTTCACACACATCAAAATGGCTATTATCAAAAGAAAAGAAAAATAGCAAGTGCTGGCTAGGATGTGGAGAGACTGAACCCCTTGTGCATTCTGGTGGAAATGTGAAATGCTGTAGTGCTATTGAAAACAGTGTGGTTTTTCCTCAGAAGATTAAAAATAAAATTCCTATATCATTCAGCAATTCCACTTCTGAGTATATACAAAAAATAATTGAAAGCAGGGATTTGAGCAGATATTTGCACATCTGTGTTCTTAGTAGGATTATTTACAACAGCTAAAAGGTAGAAGCAGCTCAAGTGTCCAAGTCAGTGGATGAACAGATACACACAATGTGGTCCATGCACACGATGGAATATTACTCACCCTTAAAAAGGAAGGAAATGCTGGGCCGGCCCGGTGGCGCACTGCTACAGTGTGCCGCTTGGGAGCGTGGCGACGCTCCCGCCGAGGGTTCGGATCCCACATACAGACTGGCCGCTCACTGGCTGAGCGAGGTACGGGCGCAACACCGAGGGTTGCGATCCCGTTGCCGGTCACGAAAAAAGACAAAAAGGAAGGAAATGCTGACACGTGCCACAAATGGATGGACCTTGAAGACATAAATGCTGAGTGAAATGAGCCATTCACAAAAAGTCAAATACCCTATGATTCCACCTGTACGAGGTACCTAAAGTAGTCAAATTCACAGAAGCAGAAAGTAGGATGGCAGTTGCCAAGGGCTGGGAGGAGGGGAGAGGGGAGTCAGTGTTTAATGGAGACAGTTTCAGTCTGGGAAGATGCAAGGATTCTGGTGATGGATAATGGTGACAGTTGCCCAACGTTGTGAATGTACTTAACACTACTGAATTGTACACCTAAAAGTAGATAAGATGCAAATGTTATGTTCTGAATATCTTACCACAACAAAAAAATAAATACATTAACTGTCCAAATAAAAGTTATTCCTCCTTGTACCACTGTCATCTTGCACACTACCTGCATGGGAAGTGGCCCTCAGGAGGAAGGAGACTTGAGTTCCAATCCCACTCTGCTGATTCCCAGCACCTGGGCAAGCTACTTTAACCTCTAAGTCCCCTCCCCCTCCTTGGTGAATAAAACTGAGGTGATAATAATGGTACTTACTTTGATGGGATGCTTTGAGTTTTAAGTGAGATACTGTCTGTGTGGTGGTGAGCACTGTGTCTGGTAAGCTGTCTCCAACAGCGCACTGGAGCACACAAAGTCCAGGAAGTTTGCGAGAGGTTCGATTTGCTTATGGCTCCAGTATTTAACTGGTGTTGTGTGCTGGGGTGAGTGTTCATTTTTTAGCCACAGTTCCCTCATCTGTAAAATGGGAATAACACAGCCTGCTCCTGCCACCTGCCTTCCAGAGAAGTCAGGGCTTCAAAAGGCTGCTGCTGATTTCCTTTATTAACTCAGCTCTGCCTTGCCCAGGGAAGTCTGTGTGCCTGTGTTATGGGAAGGGGGCTGGGTAACAGTCTTTATTTTTTTTTTAAACAGTTAAATAAATTACTGATTTTTTAATTTATTGAAACATAATTGATTGTACACATCTGTGGGGTATGAGTAGCGGTTTTGACTCAACTGCTGCAAAGCCATTACTTCTATTTTCCACTTACCTTCCCCCTCTCAAGCTTTAGTGACCTATTTCAAAAATCGCTACCTCTGCCTGTCTCGTTGGGATAAAAGGTTACAGGTAAAGACTAGCACAGAGCCTGGGAGATAGTAGGTGTTTAATAAATCCTCCTTCCCTTCCCTCCATATTAAAAAATTCCCAGCACATCCTTGGGCACTAGTATGTGGTTATTTTTAATCTTTAAAATTCACAGTTTCTTTAGCTATTGTGACAACAGTAGTAGTCATCATCTTTGCCTGGAAATGCTTCTAAACTGCACTCAGTTTGCTTCCTGGTTTTCAGATTTTGACTGAAATGTCCCCTCGCCAGAGGAACCGTGTCCGACTGTCCAATCTAAAGCAGCCACCCCAGTTTCAGTTCTCCATGACATTCATCACTGTGTGGTGGTTTGATGTTCTGTACGCAGATACACAGGTGCACACACACACCCAAATGCTGTTCTTGACTGTCCAGAGCCAGGCAGGCAGTAGGCACTAAGGAAATAGTTGTCCTAACTAGAGGCTTCACTAGTCAATTTGGCATCCTTGATTTCATTCAATCTTCAAAGTAACGCTGCAGGGCTATCTTCATGGTCAGATAAAGAAACTGAGGCTCAGAGGTGTTACCCAGCATGCCCAGAGCTGCAGACCTGAATTTAGACAGCAGTGTCTGGATTTCCTGCCCTCTGCTGCTCTGCGCCTTTAGCTTCCTGTGTAAAGCCTCCTTATGAAGCTGCACCAAAACAAGGTGAGTTAGATTTAAAAACAAAGGAAGACAGCAACAGCTCCGTCTGTTACCCTGAGGGCCTTAATTTCACAGCAGAAGTTTCCAGGCTGGGAAGTGGGGGCTGGCAAGTGGCTTTCTGGAAGTCAGACTCACACACGTGTTCTTTATTCTGAACTTCCCTTGGTATTTGAACTGGCTGGTACATGGCCATGTGCAGTGAAGAGCCTTGGCCTCCCTAGGAATCAGGCAGGCTGCTGCCTGCCCAGCCCTCCCTCACTGGCCCCCACTTGCTGCTCAGACCCTCTGCACTCCAGGCTTCTTCCTCCCGTGGCATCTCTACCACTTGCTCTCCTGCCTTCCCCGTTCTCCCCATCACTCGAGGTCCAGCCCGTGTCTGGCTCTCCCAGAGGACTTCCCTGCACAGCTCAAGATAGCTCCTCTGACGGCTTCTGGCTCCTGGCCCTCCAGAGAATCTATCCCCTTCTGGTGTGTTGTCCATGTTTTCACATCTGGACTTCTGGGTGCATGTGTCCCTGTGTCCCAGCACACAGCACAGCAGGCCCAGAGTGGGTGCTCGGCACCAGGCTGGCAGGTGAGTTCCACAGTTAGCTGTGCAGTTTCTGCTCGAGCCAAGCCTTGCAGGGGCCTCCGGCAGTGAGTGACCCTTCCCTCCTGTTCCCTGTGCGACTGCTGTTGGCTAACAAGGCTGTGGTAGAGCCAACACACTGGGGATGTTAACTGGGGTTGTGATGACACAACCATGAGAATGCACAAGCCACTGATGGGCCACTTCGTGGCTTCATGATCACATCTGACACGTATACGCTCATGTCAAAGTGGTACTAAAGAGTAGCCGGTCAGGATTGTGCACAGGGTACCCAAGCTTTGCTGCCTCTTGTCCTCGTCTTTAGCCTCTGTCTTTAGCTCTCTCCTCTTGCTGTGGACAGGGCAGGTTGTCCTCAACCCAGAAGATTAGAATCTGAAGGATGCCTTTCTCCCCAGAAGGTTGGCCACATGCTTGTTTTGGTGAGCATCATGGTTTTGTTCCAATGTCCTTCAAGCTTAGTCTATATTTTATTTTATGGCAAGACTCAGCATAAGATTTTTCTAAATGTAATCCTTGTAATAATCCAGGAATACTTCATTGAGGCAAAAAATAAAATAACAACCCACTGTGTTTCCACTTTCAAAATAATATCTCTACTTGTGGACCTTTGTGGTCTAAGCCAGTTTCCTGAATTATTTTCCTATATTGTAAATGTGCTCTTTAGGGATGACCAAAACCAGATAATTATTTAACATTGAAAGAATTTATGACCAATACAAATTAGAGATTTATGTGATTTTGTATAATGTATGTGCCAAATCCAACGCTTACTACAACTGTCAACAGTTGCTACATACAGAAGGCAAGGATTTATAGTCTGTCATTTTGCATTTTCTTTGTAGGTGCTGTAGATAAATAAAAATACTAATAAACCCAAATGTGCCTTCCAAAATCAATAGCTTTGTGTTTGAATGGGAAGTATTAATTGTCTCTCATTCTAACCTACCCTTCTAATAGCTCAGTAATGTTTGTTAAATGGCATACACCAGTGTACTTATCCTTTGTTTCAACAATAAATTGAAATTTTAGCATGTTGTTTTACATTTCACCCTAAATTTTTTTATTTTCAAGTGTATGAAGTCACATTGGTTATGTTTGATAATCCATTTTTGACACGTACTTTCATATAAATTATATGAGCCTCTCAGCTCTTACAACATAGTAAGAAGAAAAAACCCCAGCATGTGGAAATATGACTGATGCTGCATTAGTGTGTGGGTTAGAAATAATAAGGATTATAAATGACTCACTCAGTGTAGAAAATAAGGGTAGAAGACTTATTGGGGAAAAGTAAAAAAGCTTGCTCTCTCTATGCAGAGCCGAAAGAAGGCACCATGAAAGATATATTATTATTCACCTTCTTTTTATTTCTAAGGAGATTTTTATTAACCCCTTTTTATCAATCAAAATAAATTGGTTGCCAGTGAATGCCATATTTTCTGACTATTTGAAATTATAAAACAAAATCAAAGGCATGCAAACTCACATACTACAGCCTCTGCTAAATAAGAGGCAAACCCCCTCCAAAGAAGGGTTTGCTAAATGGTGTTGGTTTTTATAGCCGTGCCTTAAAACAGAACCTTTCATTTAAGGATAGGATTAGGGCTTGGGATTTGTTTGCAATTCCATGTCACCCAGCTGTGTTAGTGACCAGATATTCCAGAACACTGTTATTTAATATTTATATCTCATCATAAGAGGACATAGTTCTGTGGGGTAAACACAGTTATGGCCAATAATAACTCAGTCCTGGGTAAGGAATAATATAATAGCATGATTCAAGAGGAGAGAAAACTGGGTGGCCAGGAATATGTTTGTGGATCGCTTCCTGAGGAGGGGGGGCCGGTCACTTGTCGCTGTGATGCAGTGATGCAGAATGTGTGGAAACTAGAAAATAAAGATTTCAACCAGACATGTCTCTTTTGATCCTCACCAGCCCGGGAAGAAGGTGGGACAACGGGAAAAAAAGACAGCAGTTTAGAAGATGGGGCCACCGGGGCTTCCCACGTGGAGGGTGAGGAGGAGGGTAGCAGGCTACTGAAGACCCCCGAGGCGGGAGGTGGGGGGAATCTTTGCCTTCTACCACCTAGCCCTCAGGCAGCTGCTTGCTCGAACCCTGACTTCTGTGGGCTCGGTGGCTGACAGCCATCACTGTGGGGTCTGTGCAAGTCAGCCAGATGCAGCTTAGGTGGCTCTCTCCTGCAGACCTGTGGAGGAAAGGGCTACCCATCTGTCCTTTATCATAGAAAGGTGACTTTCTTCCTCTATCTCCTGTTATTCAAGAAATGTGATCTGAAAAAAGAATGGTGTGTTATTGTTGGAAAGTTGGTAAGGTTGGAATCAAAATGTCTAAATGAGATTAAAATAAGGCCTATTTCAAATAAGTAAACTAGTAATAGATATTAACTCAAAAGTAGGCTAACACTGAGGTCACCACCAAGTTTTTTGCTTTACTGTCATGAAATTAGCTACCTTATCCTGAGGACATTATGTACGGACCCATTTATTTATTTATTTGTACAAACTATCAGGCGATAGGGGCCTATGCATCCTTTAAAAATGGGTGGTTTGCTTTTTTCCTTTTTTTTCCCCCCTCTTTGTTTTGCTCTAGAAGAAGCAATTTATAGGCAGTACTTGTTTTACAGAAAAATCTTCCTAGCCATTTAAACCCGAGGTGGCTGATCCAGTCTGGAGACCATCAGAGCTGTGAGTCCTTTCAGAGTTTGAAGCAAATCCAAATCTGCTCACATCATCCAGGGTTATTTTATTATTTCACCACTATTCTGAAATTGCTGCTGAGCTTCATTCATTTAGAGCAGCTGCCGACATACTGGCATGGAGGCTCCCAGAGTTGACTGAGGAGGGGTGCTGCAGGAACCATGCCCTCCTGCCCCGGTCCTGCCTGCCAGACTCATGCAGGGGCTTCGTTTATGGTGAGCAGACATTCACACAGCCCCGGGCTGGACAACTCTGGAAAGGATGCAAAAATACACATTTAGATGATGAAAAAAAAATAGTCGGTTTTCCTTTTTCCTGCACCTGGGGGAAAATGTCACTGTTATATTTTAGAGGGTAGACAGAATGGGGAGGAAGCCAGTGTAGGTGTGTCAGGCATTTGAGGAATCATAGCAGGTGTGAGACTATTGCAGTCATTGATTTAACTAAATTTCAACTGATTAGCTTTCAGATTGGGATGGCCTCTGTCACGTGGTGGAGAACCTGCTATGGACTCTGTTCTTTGACCACAGATCTGGTGCTGGAGGAGAGGGTCTGGGAGGCTCAATAGCTGGTCTCAACCCACCTCATCCTCTTACCAGGTTCTTGACTCTGCCTCAGGAAGGAATTCAAGAGAAGAGTCAAAGAAGAAAGTGAGAACAGGTTTAATGTAATGAATAAGAGATACAGATTTCACAGAAACAGTGCTGCCTAGCTCCAAGACTGAGCAGGGCCTGCACAGAGTTTAACACAAAGGTAAGAAGTACACATTTAAAGTTCAGTACAGAGGGCAGGCTGGCTCAAGAGAGTGAGTTAGCAGCTAGCTGCTTGCTGAAAGTAAGTTTGATACAAAAGAAAGAAATACACACCTCAGGCGAAGTGCAGGCTGGCTTCAGGAAAGTAAGCAACACTTTCAGAAACACATCCTGCTGGGATACAGCTTTTATGATTTTGCTATCTAATACATACATGTTCATGCTATCTGATGAATATAAACTCCACTTTACTGAGCATGCTCAGCTATCATGGTACTACAACCTCTTTCTATTCTACTGAGCATGCCCAGACACCGGATTTCTATAAGCCAGACCAAGTCTCAATCTCCCCAAGTTGGTGCTGAAAATAGGTCCAACCAGGCACAGTAACTCTCCTCTAGGGAGAGCCTAGAGGAGGGGCCTGAGACGTTGGGGAATGGCTTGAAACCCAGAGGTGTGTCCTGTAACACGAACCCAGGGAAACCAAGCATCTCCTATCTATCTCAGAACTATCAGCTGTGCATCACCCAGCCGTGCCTTTGTGTTGCATGTGTGTGTTCTCCATGTTTTTCAGTCCTCTACCCTGAATTCCTTCCACAGGTGGGAGGGGCCAACTGTGCCTGTTGCCTGCTGGCCACTCCAGAGGTCACTCTGTGAGGTGACACCTCGTGCACAAGCAGCGAGTAAGAGAACGGCCAGGTCAGCAGAACAGGGGGCCCTGCACTCAGAGGAGGCAGCATGGAGAGGGCCCAGTGCACGGAGGGTCCTGACTGAGCTGTGAGTTCGTGCAGCCACACAGCCTGAATTAGGACTTCTCAGGTCTCTCAGGAATTATTTCTGATTTTACAAGCAGTCTTGTCTGTGATAGCAAGCTCATCTGTGTCCTTAGTTTCTTAGATATGAAACAAGAATTACAAATAAAAGCAGAAAATCAACTCCAAATGGACTTGGAGAATAAATATGCACATGCACACACACGCAGCAGTGTTTACAGGTGAAACATTTTGACTCACAAAGGAGAGACTATGCAGCTGCATAGAACACATATGGTGATTACATCATATACTCAATAACCAACAAAGTGTCATTGAATATGCGTCTGGGGTGATCATAGCAGGAACTGGACCTTTGGGTAAATAAGGATGCATGTGAAAATGAGCAGAGAGTTCTTCCCCCATACCCCACAATACTAGCATGTTTTCAAATGAACAGTACAGACTTGGTAAATTTTATAGATCTCAAATACACAGCCAAATGAAATGAAAAGGGCAGGAGAGTGAGTTAAAAGTTTGCAGGTCAGGGAAAAGCACATGTTTCTGGTACATTGCAGAGCCTCTACAGAATACAGTATCAGTTGGGGTTAATTCCCAATTGTGGCCTCTCTAGGTTGAATAAAGAAACCACTCAACAAAGACCTCTCATACTCTAGCCTGAAGAGGCAGCTGATGCCACCTACAGCCTGGAAATTGGCTCTGCACCGTGTGCCCAACTCACCGTCTGGTCCTAGGTGGAAGACGGGAGATTGGAATTTGTACAGGGGATGGAAAACAGGCACTTCACTCCCAAGATTAGTTTTTTTTTTTCCTGATAAATTGTAAACAATTGAATACATGTTTTAAAATTATTTTAACTAATATTTGGAGACTGCGGCTATTGGGTTAAGATTCATGAACTACATTTTGTACAAATGCATTTCTTCTAGAGAACACCTATGGTATGTGATCCCCTTTTTTTTTTTTTTTTTTTTTCTGTATAGCAGCCCCACAACATTCAGCCCAAGACTAGATTCGGTTAGTGGGTACATATTTATCCAGATAGTCTTATCTTCTTAGGAGAAACCGGATTAAAGTGAAACCATCGGATAACATATACTTCTGAAAAGAAGCAGAATGCATATTTGTTGGCAGAGCCAAGATGAAGTATGTTTTGAAATCTGTTTTACAAATAAACTTACACATAAATTGTCCATTCACTGCATGGAAATCTTTTTTCCCATTTGAGGAGCTGTCGGAGGTCCCTAATAAACAGCGAGTCTTGTTTAGTTTACTGGATATGTAATTCTTCTTTTCTTTGAAAATAATTATTTTTCAACCAAGTGCAGCAAAAATACAACCAATAAAAATCTAGCTATGACAGCATAAACAACCTTTATGGCAAGTATATACATAGAGTTCTTCCAATAAAAGCAGTCCCTGGTAAGGAAGGCAACACAGAAAACTGACTGACACATTCCCAGATCAAGTTCTGGACTTCTCGGGGTTGAGAGAGGAAACCTCAAAGCCCATTCCCACTTTCATATTCCAGACTGGTCCTTGGCTATCAGGTGACAGGAGGAGGGTCTCAATTGCCAGGGTGGCCCCTGGGCTAAGAAGAAGGAAGAAGCTGGTTGTTTGATTGGACCCAGTGTCCAGTTTATCTCAACATGGTTTTGTAAGACACCCTTCCTGAGGCCCATTCTTTGGGCCAGAAAAGCTGATGGACAGAGTGATGAGATTCCTTGCAGAGCTCTGAAGGGATGGGCGGGGGAGACCAAGAAGCTCCTGGCTTCCCCCATTCTCAGTGCCCACCAGTTGTCCCTCGGAGAGGGCAGTGCCAAGGTGGTTTCCAGGGCTGGGAAGTGGGATGGGGGTTGGCAGGAGAATCCATCTAGGGATTCTGCTGTGGGCTAGGTCAACCTGGTCCCAGCCAATTAGGGGCGTGAGGGGTGGCACTTTTCTTCTGGCCCTTCCCTGCCCTGTACCCACGCCGTGGTCACTGCCCTTGCTCACTGTGTGACCCAAGCCCAAGCTGGCAGCGTGGGGGGGCCAGTGCCCCACTGGGCTGTGTTGGACACAGGGCTCCTCCTGGGGAGCTCTATGTTAGCAAATTCTCAGCAGACATGTGGGTGCTCATTTATGCTTTCACAGTAGCTCGAGAAGATGTTATCGCAGCTTGAGAACAGAAATTAAAATATGTATCCTTCAGGTGCAAATCTACTGTACTTACAGTTTTACTGTTTCTCAGCAGGGGGGCTCCATTAATCTTGCAACAGCGAAATTCCTAAGGATATTAATTCCCTCCAGTTGGGATAATTCTCAACTGGTCTTTCGAGGTGGAGTAATTGGAATTTAAGAGTTCCTCTTAAAAGAAAGGAAATGTTGGTGATTTTACTTGAATAACACCACTTTTTAATGCCATGCTTTACCTACTAAAAATGCCTTTTCAATTCTTTCCCTCCCAGTGCCCCTTTGTGTTTCTCAGCTTCTCTTGCTGGGGTTTACAAAGACCCCATCTGGTGGAGATTTTTTCAGTCTTCATCTCTGCTGACGAGGTATTCCTCTCCATTGTAGGGTCTTTGTGCCCCATGGTACTGGGCACTGTGCCTGGTGAATGACACTCAGCCACAGGAATGAACAATATATCTTCAAAAGTTCATGGCAAATACTTGTTTAGGAGCAGTAAATGTTAGCTGTTGTTACCCAGCAAAATAACTACACCACACACACACACACACACACACACACACACACACGCACGCACGCACGCACACACACACACATACACACACGCACACACACTCTAAAACACAATCAGTTCACAGCATGGGGTGGAGATCTTTTGTTTCCAGGAAAGTCCAGGAAGCCCCCCAGACCCCCCAAACTCCCCACTGGAGCATTGGCCCTCCCGGCCAGGACTTCAGACCCCAGGCCTAAAGCCACTGGTCCTGGTCCCAGTGTTCCCTGAAGCACTGTTGGGGAAGCTAGTGAGACCCCCCCATCTCCCCAGTAAATAGGACATAGCTAAATGATACTTATATATGAGTTTGGCAGAATGTCAGCGCCCAGGAGGAACCCATGGAACATGGGCTCAAATCAGCCCCAATGTCTTGCTTTCCTGTGTTTTTGAGCTTTTGAGCACTAACAGGGGCATAAAGGAAAGTCAAATCTAGAGTATTCTGTAACAGGCCAAGCCAATTTAATATGATAATAACCAATTTTTCCCTCTGAGCCCTAACATGCTTGAGGCATACAGGGGTGAGTCCTGGCACTACCTGCCCCCTCCTCCCCATCCCCCACTGTGGGTCTGGGCAGTTTCCTTAGTTGTAAAGTGGGGGTGCGCAGTGATGGTTTCACCTCATCAGCTCCAGAAGTCTTTATTGACAAAATCAGAGCGTTTTAAAACTACCAGGTCATCTGCTGACCCCAGGCTGTTAATATCAGTAGTGATAACTGCAGAAAGGGCAAGGGCAGAATTGGAAATTTTATCCAGGAGTTTTCACCGCATTTTTCTTTAAGTAAGGAGACTGTTCTGCAGCTGGTGTATGCTACATTCAGCAAATTCCATTTAAAGGAAAAATCAGGATTTATAAAACAGCCACATTAGAGAGGTGGTTACTGTTTTTTTTTTTTTTAAAAAAAAACATTCATTATAGCACATGTCCCTTGTGCATTACAATTTCATTATTTTTTAAATTACAAAGGCAGTCCCGCTCTTTGAAAACATGCAAATGACCCAAAGTATAATGTAAAAAATGAAGGGGCTCCTTTTAACATTCTTTTCACTCTCTGGGGGCAAGCTCCCTAATACATTGGGGAGCATCCTTCTGGAGACCTTTTTCTTTGCTACATTCAGCTATATACTTATACTCATACATTTTATTTATATATAATTCTGTGTTTAAACATGGCAACTGGAGTATATAAACCATTTTATGACATAATGTTCCCCCCACCACCTACTGCATTTTTTCCATAGTGATCTCTGAGGTTTTATTTACATTATTTACTTATTTATTTAGTTTTGTTTTTATAGCAGTGGGCTGGTACAGGGTTTCTGATTCCTTGACCTTGATGTTATTGGCACCACGCTCTAACCAACTGAGATAACCGGCCAGCCCTTTATTTACATTTTTTAACGAAACTTTTTATTTAAAAATAACTGTAGAACCTGTGTATACTTTTCCCCAACAGTAACATCTTGCAAAACTGTAATACAATATCACAGCCAGAGTGTTGGTATTCACACACAAGCCACCAATCTTTTTCAGATTTCTCCAGTTTTACTTGTACTCCTGTGTGTCTGTATTTAGTTCTATACAATTTTATCACGTGTTTAAGTTTGTGTACCTACCACCACAGCCAAGATACAAAACAGTTCCTCATTGCTCTCCTACTGCATTGTAAATAATTTACCATTTTCGGCAACATCTATTTCTCAAGGTGAGGCACACATGTAACAGGGCTCCTAAAGGCCACTTTGAATCACTAGAACAGTGTTGCCAATAGAAAATATAAAGTGAGCCACGGATTAAAGTCACCTATGTAATTTAAAATTTTCTAGTAACCAAAGGTAAAAAGAGGTACATTTAATTTTAATAATATGTTTCACAAAACCCCGTATGTTCAAAACCTTATCATTTCCATATGTAATCAATACAAAAATTATTAATGACATGCTACATTTCTTTTTCGTACAAAGTCTCTGAAATCCAGGGAGCTCAGTTCTCCGCCAGCTGCTGGCCGGGAGCACAGGCTGAGCACCTGCTGTGTGCCTGGCTCTAGCTCAGGCACTGGGATGGAGCCCCAGTTCCTGCCCTCCTTGGGAGCACAGTTCCAATACATGAGATACGCCCCCGGCAGGCACAGGGTGCCCTGGGAAAACCGAGAGAGTAGGGGAGGCTCCATGGGGGTCTGACCTCAATGCCCAGCGAGAGCAGGAGGACCGTCCAGGAGGAGTCCCCAGTGTCTGCGTGGAGCGATGGTGTTCAGGACACTGGAACCATGAGAGAAGAAGCGCTTTGGAGGGAAGGTCCAGTGTGGTTCGGGGACATCCAACAGGAGATACCCCCTCCCCAAGCAGATGGATGCTGCGACTCCTGGGCTCTGGGTTTGCTGCTGAGGTTTCCCTGGAGGCTGAAGTTACTACAGGAACCGAGGAGATTACCCAGGCCAGGAAGTGTGTGGGAAGCATGGGAGGGGGTGCAGAGGACACCATCTGGAGGGACAGCTTAGGGGATGCCAGGAAAGCCAAGGAAGGCCCCGAGGTAAGAGGGGCAGTGGGGGCCTGGAGGCCCCAGTGGGAGGGATGCGGGGTCCTGGAGCAGTGCCCGGGGGCAGCAGACCACCCAGGCCCTGCTGCTCCGAGGTCACACAGGCTGGTGGTCCGCGCAAGGGCTGCGGCGAGGCGTGGCACTGCGGGGGCGGGGGCGGGATTCGGGTCCTCCAGGACTAAGTTGGAAGCGCCCTGTCAGTGTTGGGGTTCACAGACGGCGCCACCTCCTGTTCGGTGACCTTCCAGTTCACCCACTTTGTGCAATGTCATTTAAGTAGTTTCCACATTGCTAAACTTACAAACCTGACCTCACGTGCGCTCACACGTCTCATACACGCACACACCCCCTTCTAGTACAGGTTGCGGCTGGGCCCAGGAGCTGCAGGAGCCCCAACAGCGGCAGCCCAGACAGCCGGGAGCCCCCACATCCGCCAGCCGGAAGCCCCGCCCGCGCGGCGGCCGCGCCTGCCCTTCCGCAACCTCTGCAGCGCGGGCCGCGGGCCGTGGGCGGTGGGCGGGCCGAGGGCGGGGATTCTCGCGCGCAGCCGCGTCCCCGCACTCGATTACTCTTGTCTGGCGGCGGCAGCATGGCGGCGGGGGCGGCTGAGGCGGCGGCGGCCGTGGTGGAGGTCGGCTCCGACCGGCAGTTTGAGGAGTTGCTGCTCCTCAGAGCCAAGTAAGCGGGGCGGCGAGCGGCGGGAGTGAGGCGGCGAGCGGCGGGGTCGGGAGCCGGACCGGCGGGGGC
>NW_007729273.1:123572-123877 GCF_000696425.1 Galeopterus variegatus | reverse complement strand
GCCGACCCCCCGGTCCGGACGGCCCGGAGCGGAAGGCGCGGTGACTCGGCCCTGCGGCGCGGGCGGCGGGGGGAGCCGTCAACCCCATCCTCTGCAGCCTCAGTTTACCAAGCGCCCCGTCACCGGGGAGTCCCGTCTTGTAAGGCCCCGCCGGGCCGGGTAGTTCCGTCTCCCTCCTAAAATGTGCTTTTAAAGCTTGTGGGTCGGTTGGTAGGTGGGGCTGAGTCTTCTCGCCTAACCTGTCGCCCTGCTCAGGGATTTCCTCCTCCGTGCGCTGGCCCCGGGGGGGGGGGGGGGGGGGGCTT